>NC_056727.1:534315215-534570215 GCF_019279795.1 Protopterus annectens | reverse complement strand
AAAGTGATTGAGCAGTGCCCTTTTCAGTGGAGACCTGGGGAGAAAAGTTGCATTAATTGCACTGTTTCATCATTTACTGCCAGGCTCATTCATGAGTAACAGCTCCATTATTCAGACATCCTTGACATCAGTTACAACACTTACAATCAGTTACAATTAGAAAATAACAGTTACATGTCTTGTATATGACTATTTTGCAAATACAGGGAGGTATATGCAGCACACTATCATCATTATGCATAGAATGACTGTTTTTGAAAGAAAATTTGTTACTATAAAGACTTGTTCAAAATCTACGACATTGGAAGGGGAGATAGAATTGGAACAGCCCAAAGAAAGGAAGGAAGGAAGGGAATAGGTACAAGGCAAATAAAGGAGATGAGATGACAGAGCAGTGTATAGCTGGGATAGCAGTACATTATTATTTGTGCAGCAGGGAGTTGTGGCACAAAATTCATACAGCTGTATCAGTACCAGTTTAACCAGGGGTGGTGCAGGTATAGAGCCATTTATCTATCAAGCATTGCTTCAGGTGGCATTTAAAGTCTTTTAGGTTACAAATTGTCCTGAAGTGGTCTGGGATGGTATTCCAGCTGTTAGCAATTCAGTGTGACTACAGGAAGCATCCTGCATTATTGTTTGAGTTAGTTATGGAGAGTAATGATTGGTCAGTGGAGCAGAGAAGCCTCTTAGAAGTGTAAGGCTGAATGATGGAGTGAAGAGATGGGTATTTTTTCAGGGTTGTGCAGTACTTTGAAGGTGTAATTAATCGTGAGAACAATATGGAATTATTTAGCTTGAGCCAGTTTAGATATTTTACAGAGAGCCTGTGATGTGTTCTGTATTGCTGGCTGGTAGCGAATTTCGCTGCTTTATTGTAGCATTGTTATAGTTTGGCTGACAGAGAAGAGTTGAGATTGGTTAGGATTGGAGAGGCATATAATAGGGTGGGGAGTAGAAAAGAAGTGTCCACGTTTTGCCTGTCAGAGTCAGTTAGGTAATGTTTTACTCTATACAGGCAGCTAAGCTTTTGGTGTGTCTTCTTTATGGCTTGCTGAAGATGGAGGTCAAATTTCAGGTGGCCGTCTATAATCACACCTAATAGTTTGGAGTGAGATACCAGTTCTATATTAGTTTTGCTGAATGAGAGTTGAGAGTAAACAGCAATAGTTTTTTTTGAGACAAGCTTCTATGGAGGAGAAGGAATTCTGTGTGAGTGTTTGGAGCAGGGATAGTGTCCTAGCAGCACACATTAGAGTGGGGTCATCTATCTATTGTACTATGGTGGCCATTTTGGCTGCTGTGTTTACGTCGTGGATAAATAAGTTAAACAGTTGTGTTCCTAAAAGAATGGTGTTTGGCTTAATGCATAGGGACTCTGTACTAGTCAGTTAGGAAGTATGGCCTAAGAGAAATATAGAAGCAGTCCTATAGTTAGCTGTGATGTGATAACTGGTTTTGTTAATAGTAAGTTGGATGTGGAAGAGTTCTGGGTTATTATCTTGTCCAACAGGTCTGGAAATGAAGTGTTTTTTTTAGCAATATTGAGACACCACCAGCTTTAGTACCTTTGTCTAATGCAGTGAGCTTGAAAGCATGAAAAGCATTGAATTCCTGCACTGATAGAGTGTTTTCAATGGTCTTGAACCAGAATCTGTGATAATGCATATATCAATGTTTTAATGCAGATATCAATGTTTTTCAGGGTAAGGAGTGGTTGTAGGGAGTGGAGTTTTTTTGTTAAGGCTCCTAGCATTGGGCAGCAATACGTTAATGTTATCCAGATTGTTTAATTATGTTGCAATCTTAAGACAGGCATTGGCTGAAAAGACAGTATGGATGTGGACAAGGATACACCCAAGATATGACAGCTTTGGGGGGGGGGGTGCAGGCCATCCTTGGCAAAACAGTTGGGACTGTATACCATCTCTTCCCAGGCTGATATATATTGTATCCCCTTTGAATGACATCAGAAGCTAAGCCAAACTTTGAAATCACTAATCTTTTGTTCATATTGCATGATGGTAAAATGCTGCTTAAGGCTAGGTTCATAGCTGCCTTGATCACATATTACAAGAACTCCATCATGTCTCTCATCATATAGTCTAAGGACATATGTCCTAAGTGATTTATTCCCACATATATGATGACTGTGTCATATTGGGACTTGTGGTGCAAGGACTTGAGTGCTTGAGTGATGTGGCAAATCTTGGTGCCTGATAAGCAACTGATTGTGACCCTGTCTTTGCACAACCTAGAGAGTGATGCATCAGTATGTCTCACTAAGGGGTCACCTATAACTAGGATAGTGGATTCTGTGGGGATTTCCCTTATAGGCTTTTGAACTGAGTCAGTCAGTGCAAGCAGTACAACACCTTCAATTAATAGCTACAACTTCAAATTCAGAGACAACACAGTACAATATAAAAAATGGAAAGAACTACTCAAGGCTGATTTAAATGGTTAGACAACTTTGCATGCAGTAGAATAAATGTATTTCCCTACTTCCTGGAGGCAACATGCAGTCAACATGTCTAATTTGGTTTTAGAACTGCTTTGGATGAAGGAGCCAGGCACATGACCTGGTAGTCAGAGTGTAATACACCAAACCACCAATGAGTGGTATAATTCATTGAACAAGTACACGGGTGTATGCACTTGTGCAGGGGAAAGCACTGTGAACAAGTACATAGGTGTATGCACTTGTGCAGGGGAAAACACTGTGAACAAGTACACAGGAGTATGCACTTGTGCAGGGGAAAGCACTGTGTCCAACTTACTGATGCAGCTTGCATGTTTCCCTGACCCAGGTAAGGGTTAAGCTAAGAATGGCATGACACTAGCAAGGACCCAAATAACCCTCATGGCTACCTGAATGACATTCTCCCCAGGCACCTCTTTCTCTAGTGGATCTGTATGGATTCCCTCCAATATTCATAAATAGCCTCGATGATTGGCAGGCATTGGGGTAAAAAGCATATTAAACATTATCATGTATTTAAGAAGGGGTAATTTATACGACATTTTGTAAATGTTCCAAAAATGTATATAGCAGAAATGGAACAACCAGTCTGAACGAGGTTATTGGAACATATAGGTGATAGTAGAAATGTGTTCAAGCCCTTTAACAAGACATTTTTTATGAATGAATCATGACCTAATGGAATTTAAATTTATGGTGTTATTGCAGACACCACTCCATCATAGAAAAAAAGTAAATCTGTGCTTTTATCTAAAGACATTTATTTTAAATTGAAATACCAAAATGCCTGCCACTGGGTTTAAATTTAGACATAAATTGACAATCTTTTTTATGAATTTTTAATCTGAACTCCATAACTGATTAGGATAGTTATTGTACTAAAATTGAGCACTGTCACTTTAAAACTGTGTAGTCAGGATTAATTGATTCATTTTTGTGTGTAATTATTATAAAAGTAGTATTCATGACTAAAGTTCTGCACCAGGGGGTCTTAAAGGAAGAAAAAAAAGTTACGTTTTATTGAATATTCTTTTTCACTCTCACTTTTTAAACATTTCATCTGAGGCTCAAGTTGTTGTTAAAATAAATACAGGACATTTAATTGTTCATGTGGTATATGACAAATAGCTGAATGAGTGAATAATATAAGATGAATGACAAGCACTCTAGTCTACTCACTTGCTCACTGGTGGAGAGAAAGTGTTTTTCTTACTGGTTATATCCTTTCACCCATATTGCACAAATAAAATTGTTTTGTGTAATTCGCAGACCCAGTACCTACTTCCAGGATGATTATTACTGATCTCCTTTCTTCTAGGTATTGTTGCATTTCTGATAGATGTAATCATGCCCCTCACATACAGTATATCCCCCGACATTCTATCATAAACCAGCTACACTCAACATGGCTGTATCCATCTAATGAGTGTCAAGCCACCATACATTTATTTTAATTGCCATAGTCAAATAAACACTCTACAATAGTTTCCCAGACTGAAATTTTATTTTCTAGGTTCCTTTCTTTCCTGTGCACATTTCTCTTACAAACTTAGAAAGTTGAGAGAATAACAGGTATTGGATTAGCATGAATTTTCTGAAGGATATGAAGTCTGAAACTCAAATGTCTGTCATTATTTTCTAACTTCAATCTTTAATGATTTACCACTAATTTGTTAAGAAAACCACAATTTTATGAAAAACTGGGCAAAGATATGAGGCCAAAATCTGGACATTGTGCAAAAATCTGTACAGTTGAGAGTTATGTACCTCTCTTATGCTCTTACATTTTTATGAACCTTTTTTTCCCTTTGTCACTGTTTTGTATCATCTCTAACACCTCTCCTACCTTTTTGTGATCTATATCCCCTTGCCTATTGCCGCATCTCCAGCTGTCCTTTCACATGCCTATTTTCTGGGGAAACACAGTGCCTGAATACTCTTTGTCCTCTCTGCTTTCCCATTGGAAATGAGGTATGTGTTGCCTTTTTTAGTTTTCTAATATCTCTACACATGATTATTCATGCTGTCACCAATCTATGCTTATATTTCATTCTAGGTACTTCTGCTTTATCAAGAGAAATTATAACTGGGCTCTATGACAAAAATCCCTAATTTCACAGGTTAGTCTTAGCTTGTGAGAAAACTACAGGCTTCCTTGTGCAGCATGTCCCAACAACTGAACCTGAGTGCGATATATTTGTGTCATTTCCTTAGTTCTATATAAACCGTACCTTGGCAATGATACTGCACCCATCGCCTTGTCAAACAGATGATGGCTGAAATGTTGTCATTGTTATACCCTCGACTTATCATTTGTCCAGTAATTTGTCCCAGTAGAGAGAAAAATTCCCTCTCTTACAGGTCATATAGATATACTGTACATCCCATTGCAATGAAATACTTCTCAGGTATGTCTCTCCCTCTCTCATTATCTGTTGCCAGGTGTGCTATCCCAACAGAGGGATCCTCACAAGCAACTGCATTCTCCCCACATTGGAATGCATAGCTGTTTTATTCAGTGGGGTTTTTAAATAGTAAAAGGGAGCAAAAGGCATGCACAACATTGACACACACACACACACACACACACACACACACACACACACACACACACACACACACACACACACACACACACACACTCTTTCTCTGCTCTTGTTTATTGTACCTGTTATAGCCTAGACACACACACACTTTCTCTGCCCTTGTTTATCCTAGATATTATAGCTTATCATTCAGTGTGGCCTAGACATTCTCCTCAGAAAGGGTGATATATATGGCAATAAATAGTGCAGCATGTTTCTATTTTTATCATTTATCGGTTAAGCTCATAGTTCTGCTCTGTGCTACAAAACACATATAAGTGTATGTCTGACAGCATTTCATGTCAATGAGGTTACCTAAAAGAGCAGGGCTCAGCAGCCTTTTATTGACTATACCACCAGTTATCTTTTTTGCCTTTAGTTGTTGTAAAAACTGCTTTAGGCACCCTTCCTTATTTCCTGCTGATTTACTGCACCTGGTTCTTTATCTGCCTAGAATACAATGGACATCACTACCATCATCAATTACTCCCCCCCCTTTCGCATGCAGTATCAGCTGTCATTATCTCTCTCTATTCAGTGCCATTTCTCTACCTTCTTCAACAGTTATACATGACTGTCACAGGTCTTCTTCCTTACAATCCATCCATCTCTTTGCTGGCTGCCCTCATTTTCTCTTGCTATTTACCTGCCTGTCTCAAATCTTCTTCACCAGATTCTCTTCTGCTTTCCTGCACATGTGCCTGAACCACCATAATCTGTTCTATTTGACATTCTTTGCCACTGGAGCCACTTTGGCTTCTGCTCTGATGTTCTCCTTTAGGTTCATAGTTTATAGAATAGTACTAGGCTAACTGCCCTTCTGGGCTGTTTTAAGCCTAGCCAATTACCCCATGTGAGAATGAAACCCCACACCTTGTGTTTGTAAGGTAAATACCTTATCCGTTATGCCAAACCCAATATCTTTTGTCCCACAGTGTGCATCCTACCAGTAGTGTAGCTAGGGTGGGGAGAGAGGGGCAACTGCACCAGACGCAAAGTGTTGGGGGATGCTGTTAGCCAATCTGGTATTGGCTTTGCAGTGAAACCTGAGTGCTGTAGTGCTCCATATGTGGTCTAAATTGTAACAAGTCTGTCATACGTTGTAGAAAGCAATTTGCTACAGTTTAAAAGTAAGAAAAAGAAAATATTTTTTTTAAACAAAAACCTGAGTGCTGTAGTGCTCCTTGCAGGCAGGATATAAACTGTATCAAATGTTTGCTACACTTGTAGTAGTTTCCTACAGTTTAAAATAATTTTTTTTTTTTTTTAACTAAAACCTGAGCACCATAGTGCTCTGTGCAGGCCTCAGAGTATAAATTGTAACAACTGTTTGCTACATTTTAAAAGAAGAAATGTTTTTTTTTTATCAAAAATGCTGAAGGATGGTCAGGGCAGGGCACAGAAATGGGACCTGAATGGCTAGGGCAGGAGGGAGGGAGGGGGTTGTGCCAGTAGAAGGATTGGCCTTTTTATCACTCTTCAACTCTTCGGTGAAAGAGATTGGGGGGTGTGGATCAAACTGTAATGAGCCGATGGCTATGAAGTATTTTTTTTCACTTCAATGGCAGAGCTGAAGGTATAGGGCTAACAATAATAAGCTGATTGCTACAATATTTTTTGTTTTTACTCTTCAATTGAAGAGCTGAAAGGGTAGGGTGCTGGTTCGTGATACTGTCACAGGGCACTGGTTGGGTCAGCTACACTTCTGCATCCTACCACTCATCTCAGGCACTTCATCTCCATCACCTCTAGCTTCCTCAGTTGCTCTGCCTTCACTGCCCATGTTTCTGTATCATAGAACAGCACTGGTTGCTCCACTGTTTTGTACACCTTACTTTTCAGCTACTCTAACATTCTTTTATCATGCATAACTCCTGGCACTCTGTGCCAGCTGGCTGCAGTCCCTCTGATTCTAGCTTTGACCTCCTCATTCAAACTTCCCTTCTCCTCAACCACCCCTTCCAGATACTTGAAGCTGTTAACTGCTTCCATTTATTTTCCTTTTTTTCATTTCTCATCGTCTTCTTATTCCCCTCATTTGCTTCCATTATAATTGTCTTATCTGTACTCGCTCATGTGGCTTCAGTTTTGCGCTCCATTCTCCATCTTTTGCTGAAGTTCTTGTTCAGTGTCTGTCTGTAATGCCACATAGTCTGCATACAGCAACTCTGCTAATCTGCCCCCTCAGACCTGCTTGCTAATGTTGTCCATTACCAGTATGAGTCGCAGTGGGCTCAGAGCTGAATCCTGATGCATGCCCACTCCTACTAGGAGCCCTTCTCTGCGACTGAATACTGCTTGTACGTGAGTCATTCAGTCTTTCTATATAGCTTACACTAATTCTATCAATGTTTTGGGGACTTTGAACTATTACAGTACTACCCAAATCAGTTTTCCTGGGACCTTGACATATGTTTTCTCCAAGTCTAGGAATGCTCAGTTGGACTCTTTCCATATCCAGTTTGTTCTCCACTATCTCTATCAGAGAAATATGGGGTCATTTGTGCTGCATAAAATGCATCCTGATCTGAATTCAAACTGCTCATCTTCCATTTTACTTACTAGTACTCTGCATATTCGTTATTCAATTTCTCTCTAGAGATTTCATGTAACATGCGTTTAATACCTTTATACTGCTCACAGTTTTGAATGTCCTCTTTGTTCTTGTACGCAGGCACTAGTCTTCTTATTTTCCAGTAATCTGAGATATGCCTTTCTGTCTATATTGCAATAATCACTCAGGAGCCATTTCTCCCCTAACTCACTCAACATCTTGATCGTACCTGCCGTGAGCTCATCTGAGCCTGCTGCTTTCCCTGACTTTATTTCCTTAGTGCTGTTCTTACGTCTTCTGTGGTGGGCTCCTCCTCTTCTCTCTTTGTAGGTTGCATCTGGGGCCATACAGCTTATGTGGAATTTTCTTCATTCAGATGCTGCTGGAGTTACTCCTTCCTTCTCCCTTTGACGTCCTGCAGACTGATGAGCAGGTTATTGCTGTCTTCCCTTAAGAAGGGTGTCTGATGATCATCTCTATCTTTCTGCCTTTGACTTGCAACCTGACAGAGCTTCTTTGTGCCATCTACTGAGTCAGTTTTCAGAATATGGTAGAGTGCCTCTGATGCCTTGTTTGTTAGTATAACTGCTCTCTTAGCCTTTTTGTTAGCCAACCAGCGTTCCTTCTCAGACTGGTCTGTCTTTTCTGCCTTCCACTTTTTCCTACACTCCTTCTTTCTTTTGATAAGTTCCTGGACTTCAACATTCCACCACCCGCTTTCCTTAATGTAACTTATTTCCATACCTAGCTTGGCCATATATCTGTTCTATAGTCCTCACACACGCTGATTTGAGGTGCTGGCATTCTTCTTCAACACCACTTATTTATTCTTCTTTCTGGGGTGCTAGAGCTCTGAGTAATTCTTTGAACACTTGTGCTTACTCTCAAATCAACTCCCAGGTCTTTAGCTTAGTCTCTTTTGACCTTAGAGACTTTGCTTACCAATGCTTTTAGTGGATTGTGGCAACTTGTGGTTTATGTTTTGGGCTGACTGTTTCATTGGGGATGACTTTGCAATTACTGATTCTCCTAAAGCCTTTTCTGTACTAGGAAGAAGTCTACCTGAGTTGCATGTTGGCCACTCTTGTATGTGATAGTGTGACTCTCTGTCTTGCTGAAGCATGTGTTGGCCATTGGCCAGACAGAAGTCTAGAATGGCCTGTCCTTCTTTATTCTTGTCGCCCTACCTATGTAGACCTAGGCAGTCCTCATAGCCTGTTCTGTCTGTCCCAATATGTGCATTCAGGTCCCCCATTATAAACACCAACTCATGTTGTCCTGCTTTATCTAGTAGGTCCTGTAACTGCTGCCTGAATGTAGTATTTTCCTCTCTATCACAGCCCTGTTGTGCGGCATTGGCTGAGATTTTAAATTGTGTCCTATCCTTACACTTGAGTCTGATTGGCATGAAACTTGTCACTAAAGCTGATGTTGTCCCTCACTGTCTGCTGAAGCCTCTGCCTCACCATAATTGCCACACCATTTCTAGTCTGTCCTCCCCCTGAGTATTTTTATTTATTTATTTATTTTATATTTGTTAACCGGGCTAGTCTAGCTGGATACATATCCTTTTCCAGTAGAGGCCCGAGGAGTAAAGCTCCAACATAAATGGTAAATCACAAGATGAAAAAAACAAGTTATAAAAAATACAAGTTACAAAAAAACAAGTTATAAAAAATACAGGTTATAAAAAATACAAGTTATAAAAAAGTATAAAAAAAGTTGACATGTTACATGAACAAGATTAGTAAAAAAATACATTTTCTATAGAAGTACTATGGGACAAAGATAGATTGGCTGGTAATACCGGCTGGCCAGTGTCCAGTTGCTTAGCTTGGGTTACTGGGATAGCTTTGTTGATCAAAAGCTGCACATAAAGCCATCTGAGTAGACTGTGGAACCCAAGCTAAGTGGCTTTACTGCACTGCCTTCCATCTTGTCTCCTAGATACAGAGGATTTCCAGGCTCCTTCTTACTATCATGTCATCCATCCACTTCCAAGCTGCGTCAGTGAATCTATATTGAGTATAGCAATCATTAGTTCATGTTTGGAAATTTGAATGGCTTTATGTGCAGCTTTTGATCAACAAAGCTATCCCAGTAACCCAAGCTAAGCAACTGGACACCGGCCAGCCAGTAGCTTAATGATCCAGGGCTGCTGGGCTTTATGGTAGGCACACACTGGTCAATAGGGGCACAAAGACCCCTCCCCCTATTAGCATGGGTCCCTGCAATAGGTCAGTGTAGGCCTGCCTGGTCCACATCCCACTTGACACTGGAAGATATTTGTGCCCATTTTTTAGCGATATTAGTCAATGTGACCAAATCACCTGGAGCTAATTTTTACACAGGCAAGTTGACTGGCCCTGACATGGCTTGCAATGTGATCCATGTTCTCCTATTTACAGAAAACTGTGCACCACAGTTGAAGTCCAAAGCAGTTGATCTATACAACTTTTCCACTGACTGGCATCACCTAGAGTATGTGCTGCTACTCACAGTTCCCTATTTGAGTGAATTTAAGGTGGAAACATTCAGCATCTTTTTTGGAGGTGGGAGAACCCCCACAGATACTCAGGGAGAACATGCAAACTTCATACAGGCATTGGGTAGAGGTCGGGATTGAAACTTGTGCATGGGAGGCAAAGACCTTAACCTTTATAAATGCATTGGACAACCATCGTTAATTAGGGTTGCCCTTCTTTTCTGATAAACCCACCTAGTTCTGTTCAGTTTAGCTCAGGAGTCTACTAATGATTCTTTAGCTAAAACACATTTATGATATATTACACTTTGTTAAATACATTGTCCTCAGCTGGACGGTGCTCATCAACTGAGGGGACCCAGAAAGATAAGCTCTAATGGGAAAAAAGTGTAATACTAAAAACTGATAAAAAGATTGTACCACAGTGCCTTTGAGAATGGCAGTACTGATATACAAATGAGATAAGTATAAGGAGTGCATTCAATAATTACCCAAAGAGGTGCTAATATCAGTCTGTTCCTCCTAATATGACTGCCAGTCTTCCTTCTCATTCTGTCTGTACTTACCTTTTATGTTTCTGCTTATTTGAAATACTGTCACTCACACTAAAACTGATGCTGTAGTATAACAAAACGATTTCGTAGTGTTGTTTTGGCAAAGAATAGCTCCTAAAACACATCCTGAAACTCATGAGTGAACATCTATAATCCTGTCTGTATGTTCTAGTCTTAAAACTGACATGTAAGCATTATATATATACTGGATTCACTGATAGTTGCAGTATATTACTTCTGAGACTAAGAGTAGTATCCCTAGTCCTGTGGTTCACAAAAGTGTAACAATAATTGCTGAACAAAGGTGCTTGAGATAATATTCAAATCAGTAAGCATGAACAAGTGGCGCTGATTTCAAGAGATCCACGCTGAGATGAATGCTGCTAGCCTACAGCTTACCCAAATTGTTTTAAGGTTACTTCTGTTCACTGTAAAGGGTGTCTTTTTATGGGGGTGTCCTGTTTTCAGTTTTATAAGTTTGAAAGGGGCAAAATAGGAAAGTTAGAAACAGGGACACAGAAAGAATGCATTAGGAGAACTGTGCTGAGGAGATGGGAAAGAAGAGGCACTATGTTTTTTTGTGGAGGATAGACCCTTTCATTTTCCAATGTTTGTAAGAGAGAAGTTGAGGAAGGAGCAAGGGTATAGAGTATATGAAAAAGAGTTTGGAAAGAGTTAAAAAACACAAATATAAAAGACAAGATTGGACACACAGGAATAGTATGGTGGACTAACATGGGGGGATGACAAGATATACTGATGGCAGACAATCATAAAAAGGAGGGGGGAGAACCCCCCCCCCCCATGATGGGCCTCCAGTGGTTTTATGGTCAGAGCTGACCAGGTCCAGCTAAAATGCTGGTATGAAAGACCTCAAATATCCCTCCTCTGTGATGGGCTTCCATGACTACATGGTCAGAGCTGACCAGGTCAGAATACCTTATACTCACTGGAGGTGAGAGTACAGTGGGTGCAGGCCCCTGTCCACAGCCCTCTCAATCACTGTCTCAACCAGGCCATGAATATCATGGTGTTCATAGCATTCCAGGCTGCTATGCAGTGGATGGCCCTAGACCTGTAGAAACCAATAAAGTGAAAGGGAGAGAAAAACATTAATAAAAAAATGCGAGAGATGTCCAGAGAAATGGAGACAAGAAATGCATTTATAAGTGTGCTAATGGAATTGTGTTTTATTTAATAACAGTAAATGACCCATTTACTCGTAATCAGAAATTCATGTTAAGCAATACTATTTTTTTTCATTTATTAATGCAATGAATGGTTTCTGACAACTACTTGGTATTACAGGTTATTTTCTGATGTGAATTAAGAACTGCATTACTTTGTGTAGTGAAATGTCATAAGCAATGTGCGACGGGATATTGCAGAAGTAAATACTAACAATGGCAGTTTCAGTGGCAGTTAATGGTTTCACTATAAAACTGGCTTTTATTGATATATTATACATCATTTTACTTCAATAGTTCAGTAGTTAAGTATACCATATTTACATATCTGTTTTATGTTGACTGTGGACTCCTGATCTGGTAATGATAATCTATGAAAATAAAACTTGGTACTGCATCAGTACTACATCAGTGAGTGGTACAATGATGTTCTTCGTGTTTCACTGTTGCAGTCATTACATTTGGGTTATCTGCTTGCAGGTAGCCCTCAGTCGGCCTGATTAACAAAGTCTTGGGTCCTGCGTCGGTTGCTGTCCCTTCTTACATGACGTCAGGTCGTCAGGGGTATAAAACATGCAGCCGACGCCATTACATCACTCTTTCTTGCTGTGCGGTGCCCGAAGTCTTCAACTAAAGCTAAGTACCCCATGTCAGTAAAAGTTAATAATTGCATTACTTGTGGAAAGCAAATACCTCATAAAGATTTTTATTCGTACTGTATTCCTTGCCTAGGCTCTGACCACGACGTACCTTGCTGTCGGTTTTGTGCTTTATTTAATCAGCACACTATCCGTCATCGATATATTTTCGCCTCTAAATATTTCGGTTCTCGGTTTAATTATCCAGAAATGTCGGTTAGCCATCCGACTACCGGGATTCTGAAAAAACGCAAAGATAAAGACAGAGACAGGCCGCTGAGGTCCAAAACTGCCGATGACGCTTCTCCTAAGCCAGTCACCAGTTCGTAGGTACTCAGTGAGGCGCTTTCGCAGCCCCTGATACCTGCTACTTCTGATTCGCAGGCCTCTACTGAGACCCATTCAGAGTCCGGTATGCTGCAAGATGCTTTAACTATGGAACTCACGGATGTCTCTAACTTGGATGGGTCCAGAGCCGCTGTGCAGGCACCGGCTTCTGAGGGTGTATTCAGGCCTATGGACTTGCATGTTAAACTGATGCCTCCTTCTTCACTTAGGCCTAAATCTCAAACCATGCCTAAAAAACCGATGCCCAGGCCACATGCTCAGGTCTCTATGCCTAAAAACAAATGATAAGAATGGCTGAAGATCTAATAACTCTAATCAGGGGTAGCCAACCCCCCCCCCCCTTTTAAGAGGCCTAGGACTGAAGTTGTTTATGAATCTTCTGACCAGGATTCTGTTTTTTCTGATGATCTGGATTTGGCCTTATCTACTTATGAGGATACTGATGCAGAGGACTCTATTCCCTCTGCTTCCCCTCCAGAGGATTTTTCTTTTGGTGAAACCTTACATACTCTAAGGAAGCATTTCCACTGGGAAAGCCAGGATTTTTCTGATTCAAAAAAGAGGCTCAGTGATTTCTTATTCCTGCCTCAGCATAGGCCTTAAGCTATTCCTCCTGTACTAGACATTGTTGATGATGCTTTTTTGAAATCTAGTTTGGCCCCTGATTCCTTGCCTCTTGCTCCCAGAAAACCTGACAGATACTACAGGGTCTCTGAGTCATGCAAGTTCCTTTTTAAAAATCCTATTGCGGAACCATAGACTATTTCACAGGGGTCTAAGGGCATTAAGGCTTCTACTGCTAAAAATCCTACCCCCTCTGATAGAGACTCCAGGGCGCTGGATAGATGGGGTAAGAAGGTTTACACTTCTGCAACCTTGGCCATTAGGGCTTTAAACTGCCAGTTTCATATGTTAAAGTATCAGCAACATGTTATTGGATTGCTTAAACAGAAAATGATGTTGAGTCCTGATTGTGTGGAAAATAAAGAATTACAGGATTTAATGCATTCTGCTGAACAGGTTGGAAAACATACTTTGCAATGTGGTTTTGATTCATTAGAGGCCTGTTGCATGGCTGCTGTTACTGGGTCTGTGCTCAAAAGGCATGCTTGGCTTAAGGAGCAATCTTTATCTGATCATGTTAAAGCTAAATTGTTGGATGCTCCCTTAAATCAGGACCGCCTGTTTGGCAACAACGCTGAGGAAGTTCTTAAAAAGATTGAAGATAAAGCTAAATCTATGCAAACTTAAAGATTTCTTACAAGTTCAGCCTCCTAGATTTAGTAGGTACTGGCCCTCTAAAAATTGGTCCTTTCTAGCCCCTTCCAGGTCTTCTCAAGCCAAACCCAGACACAGCAGAAACCCCAAGTTTCAGTCCCAGGGGACACTCAGGACTAAGCAGTGGGGGGCCTCCACTTCCAAATCTGGGAGTATTAAGACCCTCCCCCCCCATGGTAAACTGTCTCAATGAATTCCTTTTAAAATTTCAAGCACTTATCAACTGACTGCCCCTTTGGGGGGAAAGCTTGCTCTTCATGCAAAGAATTGGGAACTCATTACCCAGGACAAATGGGTTTTAAATATAGTGTCCCAGGGATACAGATTTCACTTCCACACTTTTCCAACACCAAACGGGTGGCCAGACCTACCCCCAAATCAGTGGCCCAAAAACAAGTACTTTCTCTCTTAAGCATGGGGCTATTCAATTGGTACCAGAAGAGGAAAAGGGACAAGGTTTCTACTCAAGACTTTTCCTGGTACCCAGAAAAGACAATTCATGGCGTCCTATCCTGGACATGTCTACTCTAAACACCTTTTTGGAGATTCCAAAATTCAAGAAGCTGACTCTTCACCAGTTGCCTCCTATGCTAGGCAAAGATGCCTGGTTGGCAACACTAGATTTAAAAGAAGCATACCTGCACATCCCAATCAGGGAATCTTGCAGAATATACCTTCGCTTCAAAGCAGGCTACACGCACTATCAGTTCTCTGCACTGCCCTTTGGCTTATCTACTGCACCCAGGGTATTCACAAAGTGCCTAGCTCCAGTTATTGAATTTTGCAGGCAAAGAAATATTTAAATATACCCATACCTGGATGATTGTCTAATTCAGGCAGAAAGCCAGGACATTCTTTTGAATCATCTGGCCTTTGTACAAAGGGTTCTAACTTGTCTGGGGTACACCATAAATGAAAATAAATCTCACCTGGTACCCTGTCAACAAATTATATTCCTGGGAGCAAGCTTGAATACAACTTCCCAGATGGCTTACCTCACTCCAGAGAAAAATTCATTTGACAACCTACTTCAAACAAGTGGCCACAAAAACCCTGCTATTTACAAGACAAATACTGCAAGCCTTGGGGTTCATGGCCTCCTGCATTCTTCTAATTCCATATGCAAGACTGCATATGAGGAAACTACAGTGGTATCTAAAAAGCCTATGGTGTCAACATTCCCAGGAACTAGAAGCAATGATTCCTATCCATACCTTCCCTACACCTAGAATTCCTTTGGTGGGCAGAGGCCTGCCACCAAAACAAGGGACTACCTTTCACACCACCCCCTGCCACCCAAACCCTAACAAAAGATGCATCAGACTATGCATGGGGGGCTCACCTGGCAGGGAAGTATATTCAGGGCAAATGGAACCCAAGCCAAATGCACCTGCATATCAATCAAAAAAGAAATGTTAGCTGTACAGAATGCTCTGACAGCCTTCAAGGACCACATTCTTCCAGACGGGCTAAGCAGAAACCTCATGGACCCACACAAGTGGAAACTGGAACCAAGGATTTTCAACATGTTGACAAGCAAATGGGGGAGCCCAGATATAGACCTATTTGCCTGTCCCCAGAACTACCAATTGGACAAATTTTGCACGAGGACTCCCCACAAACAAGCCTGGAAAGTGGATGCTCTGTCCTTCAGCTGAAAAAACACCACTGTTATGTGGTACATAAACAGGGGGTACCCATTCTTACCCCCTTTGCAGACTAGCCATGGCATTGTGGAACACAGCCTTGAGCTACCAAGTACATCTACAGGCTCAATTCCTGCCAGAAAAGCTAAATACACTGGCAGACGGACTAAGCAGAAATCTCATGGGCAACACGAGTGGAAACTGGAAACAAAGATTTTCAACATGTTGACAAACAAATGGGGGAGCCCAGAGATAGACCTGTTTGCCTCCCCCCAGAACTACCAATTGGACAAATTTTGCACAAGGACTCCCAACAAACAAGCTTGAAAAGTGGATGCTCTGTCCTTCTGCTGGAAAAACCTATCAGTCTATGCCTTCCCCCCTCTGCCTCTGCTCTCCAAAGTACTACTAAAAATCAAACAGGACAAACCAAGGATGATTTTGATTGCTCTGGACTGGCCATGCCAACACTGGTACCCCCTCCTGCGCAGTGTGTCATGGTTATCCCCATGGCACCTGCCTCAGATTCCTTCGCTGTTGTCCCAGCAGGAGAACCAGATTCTGTACCCTCATCTTCTAACACTGAACCTTGCAGCCTGGCTAATTACCTAATCTCTCCTTTACCATCCCTCAGCAAACCTGTGATGGATATCATTTTAGCGGCAAGGAGGCCTAGTACTACAAAATCATATGCTGAAAAATGAAAAAGATTCTGTGCCTGGAACCAATCTCAAGGGATGAGCACAGCAGCACCCAATTTACCTCAGATTTTACAATACTTAACTGAGATGCTTCACAAGGGCCTGTCTTTTTCCTCCATTAAAATCCACGCCTCAGCCATTTCAGCTCATTATGACACAGAACCTCCCCTCTTCTATCATCCACTGCTCAAGCAGTTCCTCAGAGGGGCCAAAAATTTGAGACCACCAAGGAGAGCTCCAACCCCAGCCTGGGACCTTAACTTTGTTTTGGAGAAACTCACTATACCTCCTTTCGAGCCAGCTGCTACTGCAGACTTAAAATTTCTTTGTTGGAAAACAGCTTTCCTTTTAGCAATCACTTCAGCTAGAAGGGTATCTAAATTACAGGCCCTTATGGCAGTGGAGCCTTTCATCATCATTCATGCAGACAGGGTGTCCCTCAGAACCAATCCTTCCTTCATGCCTATGGTGGTATCCAGTGTGGCTCTTAATCAGTCCATTCATTTGCCAACCTTCTTTCCCAATCCACAGAACAAAGGGGAACGGATACTGCACTCCTTAGATGTGCACAGACAACGTAGATTCTACTTGGACAGGACTAAACCTCAAAGGAAATCTGAACAACTGTTGGTGGCATTTGCTGCAGGGGCAGAGGGGAAGGCTATTTCAAAGCAAACCATTTCTAAATGGATAGGCCATTGCATTCATTTCTGCTAAAAGCACCATGGAAAACCTATCCCCCAGGGGATCAGACCTCACTCCACCAGGGTTGCATCTACCTCTACAGCCTTTCTCAGAGGCGTCCCTACTAGGGACATCCTAGAAGCTGCTACCTGGAGGTCTGTACATACTTTCACCAAGTATTATCATTTGCCAATTTTCTCTAAATCCAGAGCTGACTTTGCCACTGCAGTCTTGCACGACCTTATAGCTGGTCCTAATGCTATTTAAATTCCTCCTCCCAACCATAGCTTTGGGAATCTACCCAAATGTAATGACTGCAACAGTGAAACACGAAGAACATAGTACAGTTGTGTACACTTACCATAAATGTAGATGTTCAAGTCTATTCACTGTTGTAGTCCTGGTTACCCTCCCTCCAGCCCCCTAACTTTCCTTTACTATGCTTAAAAGCTTTTTGGTGTATTTGCTTTTTTGTTGGAGGTATATCATTGTACTTTTATATCTAATTGCTTCCCATTAGGGGGACACCTGACATCTGGGGCAAGAAAAACTGATGTAATGGCATCGGCTGCATGTTTTATACCCCTGATGACCTGACGTCATGGAAGAAGGGACATCAACTGATGCAGGACCCAAGACTTTGTTAATCAGGCTGACTGAGGGCTGATGGGGTGTTGGCATCAGTTATAAACTGTATTAATAAACATAACAGAACTTGTAAATACTAAATTGCTTTATATATACACACACATGGGTCCACTTTTTAATTTCGAAATGCCATAATTTCGGGATTCATAAAACTGAACCCATAATTTCGACATTATGAAATTTCAAAAATCAAAAAGTGAATAAAAAAAAACATGTTAAATAAGGTTTTTGCAGGGGGGCAAGTTTTTATTTTTACTTTTTATTAATTTCGAGATTACAAGATCTCGAGGTTCTTGGTTCGGTATATAGAACTTCAGGATTATGTAATTTTGAAACTAAGAAGTGGATATATATGGGTCCTTGTTGTTTTGTCGACAGTACGCTTCATCGAGCTGTACTTTGTTGAAATCACTTTAGCAGAAGTGCATTTTGTCGAAAATGTACTTTCGCTAAAGAAAACAAAAAAAAAAAAATGTCGTTAGCATGTACCTTTAGTTGTACATCAATGTATACTTTTGATGTACAACTAAGGAAACTCTTGTTGAGATCATAGTACAGTGGGGATAAGGGAATATTCCCTTTTCCTCACTGTAGTGCAATCTCGGAGTGAGAATATTAAAGTGGGGGGGGGTGTGCAGGGGGGCTTGCCCCCCTGCATATTAGTGTTTACTGCATTGTTTTTTTTTTATGTTTAGCTTTTTTTATTTGTCCGCGAAAGTGCATCGGCAAAATGCACTTTCACGGAAGTAAGGTTCGATGAACCATACATTCGATTAAAGAACATAGACCCATATATATATATATATATATATATATATATATATATATAGTGTGTGTGTGTGTGTGTGTGTGAGAGAGAGAGTGTATGTGTGTATACATAAACAAATACAGAAATATTAAGGTACAAGTACTGACTATAGAACTCTGGCCTTCAGCCCTGTACCTCCGAAACCCACCCAGCCAGATGATTCCTCCTCTGCCTCTGCAAGTCAACATACTTGTGGTGTACTTACTCTTTGGTGTGGGAAATCTCTGTGAAGGATGAGAGGTGACCCCCCCCCACACTCCTGACAATGTCAGTTTACTCCTATCAGAGCCACTGATGGCCTGCTCCAACTTTTGCTGTTATGACTCCTGCAGTAGGTAGAGGAGGATTTTGTTCTGACTAGCTTGGGCCATAACCCTGGTCTTTCCTGGATTGCATAGAAGTAAAGTACCAAGTTCTGATGAGAAATAGTCTTAGGCAAGGTGTACAAGGGTGTGGACTGCATCACCTGGGGTGTGGGGTGTGACATCACTCTGCTCAGCCCATATCCCCACATAGATCTTCTGCCTTATTGAAATCATACCTGTGGAAAAGTTTTGTATATTAGCAGGACATACATCATGACAGACCATAGTCCTATGGAGTTCCAGTTTTTTATTAAATTTTAAATGGAAACAGACCATTGTGCCATCATTGTTTTTTACTAAATAAATGGTAGTCTTTTTTGAATGTGCTGTCACATGAGTACTTTACAGATCTTCAAAGCTATTCAGATCTTCTGAAATTAATTCCTGTAGTCCTAAGGGGACACACAACAAATTTTGCATTAATATCTCTGTGAATGCTTTATTTTAAAGTTGTGTGACATGTTGCATGTTCTCTGTGATAGGGACTTTGCAGAGGAAGTGAGATAAGGTCTAAAGACAACAGCATGATGCACTTGTGTTTGACCTTAGTCATATAAATACATACATGTCATACACAATGTAAAGCATGTTGGAATGTAACTGAGGTGTAAGTGGTGCTTACTCATGTTCGTAAGCTAAGAACATTTCTTCCACTGCAAGGCAAATGCATTTACACCTGTGATGACCATGCCCTGGCCCAGCAATCAAGGAGCCTCAATCCTCACCACTAACACCAGGGAGGTTGTCTCCTAGAAGAGGAGAGGATAACTAATACACATGGTAAAGTACAATTTCCCTTAAGTGCACACAGAGAACACAGTCAGGTTGCTCTCTTGCTCACCAGGTCCCCAGTAAGACTCCCCACTGGCACAGCTATAGGGTCCAGGTCTCAGCCTAACTGGGCAAGCTAAAACCTCCAGTGCCCTCTCTGTCCAACCAGTGCTTCGTGTCCCTGCCAAGTAGCTGACACAACACACACACACTTTGAGATAAGTATTTATGCAACTTCACAGACACTCCTGGGAAAGGCTGACACAGATTCTCCAGCTGTGCCCCATTACCCAGACTACATGGTAGTAATTACTGCCACCACCCAGTTAATAATATCAGCTACTAAAAGGCCCTTAAAAGGGTGTCCAGCTATTACTGTGCAATATTAATATCCAATGGTAGTATGACTAACAGTCAAGGCTTACTTTAGAGTGGCCTATTAAATAACCTCTATAAATATGCAATGTACTCTAGAGCTTATCTCTATACAAAGCAGCCACAGGTAGAATGTTTTAAAAATATTTAATAATAAATAATTAAAACACAAGACAAAACTACTACATCACAGAGATATCTAAGAGTTCACAGATCACACAGAAACTTAAAATAATACATTAGGACAGGTCTGCTTTCAAAGAAAAATACCTAATTAATCTTTACTAGCTTTAACTATTCCTACAAGAAATCACAGTGCTAAAACTTACATGTGAGCACAAGGCAGAGTGCTGATAAGTTAGATGTCCAAAGTCAAAAATACTTTTCAGTCTCTTGTGAGAAATAGTATTTAAACATTACTAACAAACATGTCTCTAAGGCCCTCCCAAAATTGCATAATTTTTGACACTTAGGTTTTCCCAGTATTCCTATTGCATCATCTTAACACCTGGTCTGAGTTATCAGGCCACAAACTGCATTATTTAGCAATCTAACACCTCCTCAGAAACTTACAACAATATAAGGCATTTCACATATACATTCTAGCAGAAACCAGAGCAATAAAACACATTCCACATCAAAATTCTGGTCATAAACTTTAGCCTTAAAACAATGGACATGAAATCTTCATCCAGCTGAACTGTAAAACATTAAAGAGATTCATAAGATCTTTTCAACTTAAAAAGACACATTTGAAATACTTGGCTTGGTTTTCCTTACAGCAGATGGGAATGTTGAAACAATCTTGAAGTTCACATTTTATAGTGTTTTCTTACATTTAAAAACACAAGCTTGTATTTTACATCTATTTATACAGTTGATAGAATTATGTATGAAATTCTATTTGACTAGGCTGGCAGCCTTCGCCCATCTCTTCCCAATTGTCACAACGCCTATAACAGAGGTTACACTTGTATAGTATGATGAGATTCATAGAGTTCAGTGCAGCTGATCCTCATTTGCATAAGTAGAGTTGCCATCCTTTTTCCTAACAATCAAATCACACTCCTATGTGTATTAACCACAGCCACATCTCATGTTACCTCACCCCTTTACAAACAACACCCACTATTATGATCAAGTCACACCATATGTGTATTAACCACAACCACAGCACATGTTGCCCCACCCCTTTATAAACCACACCCACTGTTGTAAAGTCCCATTCATGACAATGTACAGCCATAATAAGTAATTAATAAGGAGCACATGACAACTTTTACTGTGATATACTTGATTTTTTATTTTAATTTTTAATTGTAAATAAAAAGAATATGCACTGGAAAATGTAAAGTTTTACAAATAGCAAGCCAATGATGCTGGATTGTAATGATTTTTGGCAACCAAACCGCAGAGCCTGTCCTCTATAGTACGAACAAATTAATGTATTACATAAGAATTACAAGTTTAACATTTTCTTCACACAAAATACATGAAAAATACATTGATTTTAGTACTGGATATTTAGAATCTAAAGACTGCAATACTTTAATGACAGGGTGATGCCTATTTATCACATAGTATGGTCTTCAAGACATACTTGCAGTGCACTTGCTAACTTTTAACAAGCAATGCAAACTCATCACTGATTATATTTAAACATGCCATAGAAAGTAAGAGAACAGAGTGAGATATCCAACATGCAGGTGCTAGGCATGTATGATATAGCACTTAATTAGAAAGCCACTTCCATACCAAAAATGTATGTCAGTGAAAACAGGCAGAAATAAATATAGTTTGCTCAGGTAATAGCATTTAATTTTTTAGGTAAGTCAATTGTAGAACTTTGATTTCCTTCTCAGTTTAGCATAAGATAGTGATTTCTGTGCAGAAGGTAAATACGGTGTTCTTAATCAGTAATACATGTTGCTTACACCACTCAGAGTACATCATTACAGTACTGATATCATGAAAGAGCAAACCAGTAAAGCAGAACCCAGAGATGGAATGTAATGAGTTACAGAAAGCCCTACAGGACATGTCTGTATTCAAAAGGTATGTTGTGAGCTCTGTTTTATTGCACACTACATGCCATCTGTATATAAATCATATGTAATGCGTAATACAAGATGAGAAATGGCCAGTTTGAGGATTTTAACATTCAAACCAAATCCGCCCTCAAACTAGATGCTTGGAAAATGCATCCATTAAACTACTGGATATGTTACATATCATATGTAACAACTGAAGATACAGCTGACTTCAATGTCACACCTTCCAGGGAAATTACTATACATGCAACATACCTATAATTTGATATTCAGTCAAGACATTTAGGCTTTTAAAAGAGTAATGCATTTATAAACTTTTAACAAGTAATGCATACTTACAAAATGACCATATAATGCATTTACACAACATAACAATAGAAACACTGCTCATAGTGTGTGAAACTCTGAATCATAAAAAGTGCAATGTCTCTAGGCATGTAGGGCTTATGACATTCCACAAACAGTACATAGGAATGCCACTGCCATAGCTACAAACTTATATCAATGTAATAAGATGAAAGGAATGACATTAGGTAATGGTATTTTTAAAAACGATATCATGAAACACACAAATTCCTTCTGCTGGAGGTAAATCTATTTTTCGTAATCCATCTGTTGCTTGTGCTACTTAGATATATTACATGATAGAAATAACACAAACTTCAACTAATAAACCCAAAGAATTAGGCTGAAAAGTAAAATCCACACACAATTTAATGTTAGCGCTTTCGTACACACTAATACTATGCACTTCTTCAGACATTACATTTCCCAAGAATCAACTGTTTTATAGTTCACATACCAAATTGATTAATTCAATAATAACATAATTAATTCAATAATTGATTAAATCAAGTATTACATTAAATTAAATTAGATAAGCACCATTTCATGAAAAAACAACCATAAAAGAGCATAATACTCCTAAAACACATGTAACAGATTAAATATACAAATTTATTAAACCCTATATGTTATCTATCTAATGCTTTCAATTTTAAATGACATTTGATAGAGCAAGTCTCATTCAATCCAGGAAAAATATGTGAATTTGCTTGAATTTGCCACTTTAATTCCATTTCTCAAGTTAGTCCCTAAAGGATTGAGACAATGGAAATACCCTTCAGGTCTCATCAAAAATTTTGATTTCCATTTGCATCTAATAGACATGTTTAATAGACAGGGACTTGAGTTCCTGGAACTATTAATAGTTAATTACGATAAACAAATAAATGAACTACAAGTCCATTTAGAAACATTGGATAATGAAATCAAAATGGATCCTGAATTTTGCAGATATGAGTATGATTTTCAAAGAATTTTTTCGCGCATTGACTCACTAATTTTGAAAATCACTGACACAAAGACACGTAAATTACATAGGGATAAACTAGACTATGAGCAAAATAAAGCATATCCAGATCCTCCTGAAATAGTGACTAGACTTCCTTCCAACACGATGGTTACCATAGTAACAGTAAATCAGGTTGAGTCACATCCTGATGACATCATCGATACTGAGCCGGAGAAAAACGACCACTTTCAAGTTGTCCGGCGCAGTGAACGTATTAAGGTTAACCAACAATGCCAGCGTGAAGGGGACCATAATACAATAAATGCGAACCAGTTTAATGGCCAACGAAATAGCAACAGGCAGGATTTTCACCAGGTGGTCAACAACAATACCAACTAGGGATTTTACAAGAACCAGCATATCAACCAACAGAAGAAGAAGAAGAACACCCGCCGCAAGAGGTAGTTCCAGATACTATTGCTAATAGATTGATTATACATGAAAGTGATCAAGGGGACTTTAAAGTTTATAATTTTAGCACAATACAAGTTTCACAACCATTGATTAATTTTTTGGCTAAAGGTTTGAATTTTGTTCCTACTTGTAAAGCTAACATTGCTAAGACAATGTGCGATCTCAAACTCTATGTTCATAAATGGAATTTGAATGTGCGTTTTGGGGGTAATAACCCTATTATAAACAATAAAAGAGTTTCCAGTGTTTTTAATCTCCCTTTACAGGGTACCTTGGCACTATCTGAGAAAATTAATGAAATACAGTTTAGATCTGTGATTAACAATCAGAATATTTCTCAGGGTCAAAGTCAAAACATTACATGAGTGGAGAGAGAATTTTTAATGGATTTAAAAGTCCATAATATCCGAGTTATGCAACCGGATAAAGGGGTAGGTATCAGCACTCTTGTTATAGAAAGTACCCCAAAAAAAGCAAACCCCATTTCTCGGTCACCCACATCCCCCAAAACCTTTTTTTAAGTTTTTCTGTCTATTCCTTCTAGCATGTCGAGGGATCAGTTGCTAATATCCTCTCCTGCTCAGCTGGTGAACCTGGGATTATTGAGGCAATGTTACAATTGCCTCATGTACACAGACAACCCTCTCCTCCTCCCACAAAACACAAATACATGCGAGATGCAACTATACGGCCAAACTGGAGGCTGAGCTCTCAATATAGGACTGGCAAGACCAGACAGGAGGAGAAGGTAACCACACACACTATAGACCCAGTCTCACATAATACCATCACAACCTCAAATCATACACATAAACACACAAAGACATACTCGGAGGCTCTGATCAAAAATCTACCAAAACAGCAGAGGCCACCAAAGCAGACACCCAAACAACTACCACCTCAGAACACACCACCTGCATCACATAGACCACACAGTCAGAGTGTCACAGTCACAGCCCTTAAGGCCAAACACTATGCCAGACACACTAGTCATTGGTGACTCCATAGTCAGACACACTGACGTCCCGCTCACCAGACTGAGTAAGGAGAATGTCACAGTAAGCTGCCTGTCGGGTGCTAGAATCCGCCACATAACGCATGCACTCAGGTCTCTCAACAGCAGGTACAAGTACGACTCAATCATTGTCCACGCTGGTGCAAACGACCTGAGACGTACCTCCCTGGACTACATGAAAAGAGACATAGAGGAGCTCTCTGATTATGTAGCCCAGGCAGGTATGACACTGACCTTGAGCAGTATCCTACCTTCACCAAGAATGATGCCACAATACAGAGATAAGATGATCAGCTTTAACAATTGGCTTAAACTCTGGTGTCATTCAAAGGGGATCCAATGTCTGTCTGCCTGGGATGACATGCTGGACAAGCCACGCTGTTTCCGCAAGGGACGGCTTGCACTTGTCATCCCTGGGATTCCGGATTTTGGCAAAGGCTCTTGCCACCCCATAGTGCCTTTTTAGGCAAGGCTCAAATTCTAAACCTACCACCCTAGAACAAAACAAAGAAAAAAACTAAGGGTAATGCTGCTCAATGCCAGAAGTCTCAACCTCAAGATGCACGCACTCAAGGCCCTTCTCAGTATGGAGAACATCGATGTCTGTGCTGTGACAGAAACCTGGTTCAAGGCTCCTGAGAGCACCCCAGCACTATCAGGTTTTACCTCATATCATGCTCCGCCACAAAACCCGGACAATACCAAGAAAGGAGGAGGGGTATCCATATTCATCAAGGACACCCACACCTCAAGATTGGTGGCATCGCACGATGCATCGGAAACCATCCAGGTGCAATTAACCATAGGCAAGACTGCTCTGCAAATTGTAGCATGTTACAGGCCACCCTCGCAAACTCAGGAACCTCACATGGCCTTCCTGAAAACACTGGAGGGGATAAATGTATCTCTGAACACCATCATACTAGGTGACTTCAACTACCCTAATATAGACTGGGAACATTACTCAAGCCCAAACACACTAGCCCAAAAGTTCCTGGAATTCATAAACTCAAATGCCATGGAACAACTAGTCACCATCCCCACAAGAGGAGAGAACATACTTGATCTCATCATCACGAACATGGGAGCACAATGTTCAACGCCAGAAGTATACCCCTCACTGGTGAGATCTGATCACAAACTAATCTCGCTGTAGGTCCTCATCCCCCCCCCCCCCAATGAAAAAGACCACAGTAAAAAACTTCTTGAAAGCCGACTTCACACTTCTAAAGACTAGTGTGGTCTCCTTTAAGGCCCCTGAGCCGGCGGTTAACATTACTCAAACCGCCAAATCACTTACAAATGCCTTCTACCAGCACCTGCAGGGCTGCATGGATCAGGCAATCCCAGGCAAAACAAAGACTCTTTGTACCAAAGGCAAGCGTCCAGTCTAGTGTACCCCAGCCATAAACAAACTCTACAATAAAAGGAGAAAGCTACTACAAGATAGAGCAAAATCCTTAAAAGGTAAGACACTGCTGATCACTACAAGTAAAAAGCTAAGAGCTCTCATAAAATCATCCAAAGCTAATTTTGAGAAAAAAATAGCTAAGGACTCTGAAGACAACCATAAAGCATTCTTTAGCTATGTCAGAAACCTAGGAGGAAACTCCCAGATATGTTCAGAATTAGTTCAAAATGATGTGAAGATTACTGATCCTACAGACATTGCCAACATACTGGCTGACAGGTTCAGTGCAAACTTCTCCCCACCCTCCCCGCCTAAAGAAGAGATATCTATACCAAATGATTGTAGCCCCCCAAACATCTCCAACGCTCAGGTGAGAACTGCTCTCTCCAAGGCAAAGAACACAGCATCCATGGAACCTGATGGTGTCCCCGGCTGTGTGCTCCATGAACTCAATGAGGAATTAAACCCACAGTCAGGACAGCTGTTTAATCTTAGTCTCACCTCCGGATACGCACCAGGAGTGGCGCAGCGACTGTGGTCCCACTCCACAAAGGCGGTGCCTCCACCGACCCTGGAAATTACCGTCCCATTAGCTTGACAAGCCTGATCTGCAAAGCCATGGAAAGGATCATAATGGATCTCATAAATAAAGACATAGGGAATTTGCAGACTTTGGATCCAACCCAGTTTGGCTTTGTCAAAGGCAGATCATGCCTTTTAAACTTGGTTGACTTTTTCAAACAGTCACCAAGGCCATTGACGAGGAAAGGCAGTCCATACAGCCTACCTAGACCTGGCGAGGCTTTCGATACAATACCCCACTCGGGTATCATTGAAAAACTCATCAACTTAAAGGTAAACCCATACATTACAAGATGGGTTGCAAACTGGCTGAGTGACAGAACCCACAGGGTCAGAGTTGCTGGCGCCATGTCAGACTCTAAGCCTGTCACAAGTGGTGTCCCACAGGGCTCAGTCCTGGGCCCACTCTTGTTTGGCATCTACTTTTCTGAAGTACAAGCAAACACAGGAGGGTTATGGCTGACAAAGTTCGCAGATGACTGCAAACTGGGCGCCGTAGTTGAGAACACATCCGACACAGACATCCTTCAGAAGGGTCTCACAGAAACGGATAACTGGTGCCAGAGCCATGGCCTCAAGTTAAATGCCAAGAAATGCGTAGTCATACCCTTCGGGAAAAATAAGGTTACCCTTAGCTACCATATAGGTGGCAATCCCCTGAACACAGAAGAAGTTATTAGGGACCTGGGAACCCAGGTTGACAGTAGCCTTTCATTCGACACTCATATTGCTAAAGTAGTTAGGAAGACCTTCTACATTGCCCACCTTATCATGAAGGGATTCACATCTAGATCAAGGGAAGTCATAGTCTCCCTATACTCATCACTCATCAGACCAATGATCGAGTACAATGCCCCATTCGGAATGTATCTGACCCGACACTTGCAGCAGCTGGAGAGGCCACAAAAGTTCCTCACCAAAAGGATAAAGGGTCTCAAAAATCTGTCTTATGCTGCACGACTGAAATAACTCCAGTTATATTCAGTTGCGTACCGCTTGCTCAGAGGTGACCTATGCCTGACATACAAGGCCATGTCAAACCCAGATTTGATGAATATGCTTCATCTCGAAAAATCTAGATCCCTCAGAGCCACAAGGGCGGGTGACTTAAACCTCGACACGGTTATTAATAGGACGTGCTGGAGGGATAGATTCATCACTCAAAGACTCCCTATGCTGTGGAACAAAATCCCGGTTTATGTGAGGCAGAGCACCTCGCTGGCCTTGTTCAAGAGGAATCTTGACCAATGGATGGGAGATCGCAGATACACCCCAGGGGTTACCTCAGTGTCACTGCTCGACAGAGGCACAGCTAAATAATGGGCATAGTTTCTCCAAATTAAGGGGTGGCGTAAGCCACAAAAAACTATGGGCTAGGCTTATAAATGCCCTCGGGCAGATAGCCTAGTATAAACCTATGAACCTATGAATCAAATGGAATATGATAAGAGAATGTATGCTATGCTGACAAGCACTAATTATGAGAAAATATTGTTGAATGAACTGAATCAGGCATATGCATGTATCGGATCACATCTCCGTGATCTTTTCATAGATGCCATGATTTCAATTGATACATACCAATATATGAGCATGCCAGTACCATATATTCCAGTTATCTTTGGAACACCAAAAATCCATAAGAATTTAAACGACCCCCCCCCCGTTTCGGCCTATTATTGATGGATGTAAATCCATCACTTACGCTTGTGCTAAATGGGTGGATTCAAGGTTAAAATTACCCCTACAGACAGAAAAACAAATATGTCGAGATTCTTGGGCTTTCCTGGATAATCTTAATAGTTTACCATATGATCCCTCTTATAATTTTCTTACTGTAGATTTAAAAGATCTCTATACAGTCATACCCCAAGATGTAGGCTTGGAATGGGTGCGTGAGTTTCTCCTTGTGAAACATGTGGATGGACACGATATTGATCTCATAATCACATTGTTGGATATCATTTTAAATAACAATTTTTTCATGTTCAAGGGTGAATATTTTTTACAAAAATCAGGAGTTGCAATGGGGTCCCCATGTGGGGGAAGCTTTGCTAATGCTGTCATGGCATTTTGGGAAAGAACATTCTTATTTTCAAACCAACTTTTCATATTACATGATAGCATTGATATTAAAGGTAGAGTTTCAAATTAAGCAAGTGTTCAAGGAAAGTTTTTCATGCTATCAGTGAGACAGTGACCCCTAACCCCTGCCCAGTTAAGTGTTAGGCTTTCTGCATAGTTCTTGACATGACCCTATTTACTGCACTTAGCCAACACTTAAGTTCACCCATTAATTTGGAAATTATTGGAGGCTGACAAGGATGGATTGTCATGAAATAACACACACTGAAAATGTAATCTAGATATTATTTCAGCAGAGCTGTTTGTATGTCAGCTGCACACACTTCAGAAGCAGTGATGGTGCTCTTTACAGTTTTCTGGGTTTATTCTTTTAGATATGTCTGCTCTTTATATTTTTAAATACCATTATTAAATTATCACTTAAGACACAGGCACAGATACATTCATAGAAAAGAAAACAAACCACATTAACATTTTTCATTTACATACATTATATATGACATATGTTTTACTTCTTTCTTGATAACTATCATCAAGCTAACATTACAATGGCATAGATTGCTCAATTCCTAACTCCCCTTAAACATGACTCCTACCTTCTGAATTTTATTCTGCATGTATTGTTACCAAAATTTCCATTAATTTCTGTGTTATTTGCCCCTTCCTTCCTAAAGATCCCTCTTCCAGTTATTTTATCTCTTTTACAATATTCTTTACATTAAGTACACTTGATTTAGACTTTAATTTCCATTTTCTAGTAATTGTTTTTTGGCAGCTAACATAATTGAATTTAATAAAGCCTTACTATATCTAGACAATTCAGATCCTGTGTCCCAGCTCAAAAGATGCATTTCCTTAGTTACATTTACTCTCTCAATATTTCTGACAAAGTACTATGTAGGGAATTTTTAAACTGTGCTAACTCATTAACTCCCAAAACATATGTTCCCAGTACCTCTTTCCCATCACACCTCCAACATTTGCTGTGTACCTGAGGAAAAATTATTTGAAGTCTGCATAGGGTATAAAATGCATATGCAAACACTTCCAAGCAAGAATCCTAAATCTTCTAGACTTTGCTGCATACATATGTCCTCCCATTGTAAATTTTCCAATCTCTCTTCCCAATCTTTTCTAACCTCCTCTAGTTTGAGTCTCATAGTTATCATGCAATTTTTTTATATGCCCTAGTAATTATCCCTTTTTTAACAGCTGCTTCCCTTCTAGGTTCAACTAAAAATGATACCAGAGCAGGTCTTTCTCTTAGGATTCCCCTACCCTTTTCTCTTTGCCTATACTCTGATATCAATACTTGGTAGGGAATACGTTCTCTAATCTGCAGTCCAAACATCTTCTTGACCTCATCTCAGTTGTTTACCTTTCCCCCTCTAGTTATTTGCTCTCAGTTCCTTGGTTTCCTTTGTCAGCTTCTTCAGTAAATTCCAGCCCTCTCTTGCTCATTTTCTGTACCCCTACTTGTAGCCATCACTATTGGCAAAATCTTTCTCCATTCCTGTGTTCACCTAGTTCTCAGAATACTTTCTGCTAATTTATGAATGTAATATTCTGTTTGGTTGCTATTATTCTCCTTAAGGATCTGCATCTAAAATTTCATTCTCTCCTTATTTTTGAACTTCCCTGGGCTCTGATTCATCATAATCGCTTTCCACTTTTAATTCAAGCACTTCCTTCATATTAGACAAAAATATAATCTGTTTTGTTCATTATGTTGCTGGCTCCCAGGCACCATTTGTGTATGATAACATAAGTGGTTACTGCAATTATTTGCAGTTGTGACTGTATTTTAAAATTGTATTCACTTTTCTATTTGAATGGATGATAACATAGTCATGCTAGACACACCATTGCAATGTTATTTAACTTGCTATCTCAACAGAATAAAGCCCTCTCTTGCTCATTTTCTGCATTACCAGACTATAATTCATACCACACTTTTCGGCCACCTAACCTGGACCGAAACACTAAAGGCGAAGGTGTGTCCATATTCATTAAGGATATCCACACCTCCAGGCTAGTTGCTCAGCATAATGCATCCAAGATTATCCAAGTGCAACTAACTCTGGGCAAGACTGCAATCCAAATTGTAGCTTGCTACAGATCCCCACCATGCCCAAGGATTCCCACTCCTCATTTCTTGATACACTGGAAAATATTAGGGTACAACCTAACACCCTAATAATGGGCGATTTCAACTACCCCACCATTATCTGGGAAAACTACTCATGTACCAACTCTTGTGCTCAATGTTTTCTGGAATTCATAAATTCCAATGCCTTGGATCAACTTATCCACACCCCCACCAGGGGCAGCAATATCCTACACCTGGTCATTACCAACATGGGCAACCGGTGTTCCACACCAGAGGTCAGTTCCTCGTTGGTCAGATCCGACCACAAGCTAATCACCCTAAACATCCACATCCCACCCCCCCCATTAGAGAAATCACCGTAAAAAATTTCTCCAAAGCCAACTTCACGCTTCTTAAGATAGAAGTGGCAAATTTCACGACACCCATGCTGATTGACAATAGAGGTATGACTGCTGAATCCTATACAAATGCACTTTATAAACACTTACAGGAGTGCATGGATCGTGCAATCCCTAACAGAACCAAGATGCTATCCTCCAAAAAAAGGAAACCAGTCTGGTAGTCTCCTGCCATAAACAAACTCTACAACAGAAGAAAAAAACTGTTGCAAAAAAGAGTAAAATCCCATGATTGGAAGAACTCCCTGGTCAGCCTTAGTAAGAAGCTGAGATCCCTCATAAAATCCTCCAAAGCTAGTTACGAAAACAAAATCAACACTGATTCTAAAGACAACCACAAAGCATTCTATAGCTATGTCAAGAATCTCACTGCAACACTCAGATCTGCTCTGAGTTACAGCACAATGGCACTAAATATACAGAACCAACTGATATTGCCAACATCTTGGCAGATAGGTTCAGTACTAACTTTACCCCACTCTCATCCCCTAAAGGGCCCATCTCTATACTGGAAGAATGCAAAGTTCCTGTAATCACGACTGCACAGGTAAAACACACACTCTCCAAAGCCAAGAGCACAGCATCCATGGGACCTGACAACATCTCAGGCTGTGTTCTACACAAACTATAGAATGAACTGGCACCCCACCTAAGTACCATGTTCACTTATAGCCTCACCTCAGGCTTTGTGCCCACTGAATGGTGCACAGCAACGGTTACCCCACTCCACAAAGGGGGAGCCACCATGGACCCAGGAAACTACCGCCCCATTAGCCTGACAAGCCTGGTCTGCAAGGCTATGGAACTTATTATCATGGAACTTATAAACAATGACATTGGTAATCTCCAAACTCTGGACCCTACCCAGTTCAGGTTTGTAAAAGGCAAATCATGTCTCCTAAATCTGATAGACTTCTTTGAACAGTCACCAAAGCTGTAGATGAGGGTAAGGTGGTTCACACAGCCTATCTAGATCTCTCCAAGGCTTTCAACACCATCCCCCACTCTGGAATTATAGATAAACACACTAAACTAGGTATAAATCCCTATGTCACAAGATGGGTTGCCAAGTGGCTCACTAAAAGAACCCGCACTGTGAAAGTAGCAGACAGCAAATCCAACTTCAGACCAGTGACAAGTGGAGTACCACAGGGTTCAGTCCTGGGTCCTCTCCTGTTTCGTATCTACTTCTCTGAAGTACAGGCTAACACAGAAGGTCTTTGGCTAAAAAAGTTTGCAGATGACTGCAAACTAGGAGCCATAATCAAAACTCCTAACAATGTGGACATCCTACAAAAGGGCCTCACTGAGACAGATGTCTGGTGTCAAAGCCATAGCCTCAAGCTCAATGCCAAAAAGTGCATTGTCATCCCTTTTGGTAAAAACTCTGTACCCATGAGCTACCACATAGGCGGTCATCTAATTAACACTGAAAGTGTGATAAGAGACCTTGGGACACAGGTGGACAGTAGTCTCTCCTTTGATAATCACATTGCTACAGTAGTCAGGAAATCCTTCTACATGGCACACCTCATCACAAAAGGTTTCTCATCCAGGAAAAAAGAAGTCATTGTTCTCCTCTACTCGTCCCTCATTAGACTCATTATAGAGTATAATGCCCTTTTTGGTATGTACCTCACAAGACATCTATAACTACTGGAAAGGCCGCTGAAATACCTCATAAAGAGGATTACTGGCCTCAAACAGATGCCCTACGCAGACCATCTCAAAAAACTCCAGCTTTACTCTGTTGCATATCGCCTACTCAGAGGCGATGTCTGCCTAACATACAAAGCTATGTCAAACCCAGAGCTGTTGGACATGCTCCACTTAAAGAAATCCCAATCCCTCCAAGCTACACGCTCTAGGGACCTAAACCTTGTCACCACAATAAACAGAACATGGTGGAGGGATAGATTCCTGTCCCAGCGACTTCCCATACTCTGGAACAAACTACAATCTATATCAAATAAAGCTCCTCATTAGCACTCTTCAAGAAAAATCTTGATGATTGGATGGGAGATAGGAAATTCACCCCGGGGATCACTTCTGTGGCTCTGCTCGACAGGGGCACAGGAAAATAATTTTCTTGGGTGGCGAATGCCAGGGTACCATTTGGCTAGGCTTATATAGGCTCTAGGGCGAATAGCCTAGTACCTACCTATGAACCTATGAACAGTTAAATTGTACAGTTGTACAGTCACTGTCCTTAGCTCTGTCTTACTATTGCTGCAATGAAACTGTAGAAGTTGTATACTCTGTTTTTTTTACCATGCTTTGACAGAGAATTGATATGGACACTTGTTCTTATATAAACTGATCTCTATTATGTTGCTTTCTGCAGACAAAACTTAAAACCCAGAGAAAGTTCAACAAGATGTTTGGTGTATGTGTAGTGTGTGAAGCCTCTTAACTGCCACATAAAGTTTAGTGTATGTGTAGTGCATGAAGCCTCTTAACTGCTGCATAAAATTTGGTGTATGTGTAGTGTGTGAAGCCTCTTGACTACCACATATACTAAACCTTTTGATCTTTACTTGGACCTGCCAACCCGATATATTTATCAAAAAGCTGATAGATGTGCAAAATAGCTCCCCTCTGTAAGATTTCACAACTACAGCACTGGCGCTTTTAATTTCCCCACAATGCCATACTGCAAACAACCTTTGTTTTGTAAAACTTGCTTTCACATTCCTCCATGTGAGAATGTTAGTGTATCACATTCTGATTCTTTTTTAATTCAGACTGTTCAATGGAGGACTATAAGAAGAAACATACATCATCTGTAGGTTTCAGTTGGTCAGTTGCACTGTCACCATAGTGTTTGCATACATTTCATTTGTGTTTATTACTCAAGCAAAGTTTAACACAGCAATGTATATTTGCCAGTGCCCGTCATATTTCTGGCTTCCAGCTTCAATGGTTTGCTACGTCTCTACTCATACTCTGTCACTAAAACTCAAATTCTATCCCTCTACAAATTAGATCAAGCTCTAACCTCTCCATCTTCAAACTACTACTAAAAGGCTACCTGAATAAAACATGGCTCTGCTACTACACTACCCTAGGCTGAACTAGTCCCTCCCTACTTCCACTCCAGCATATTTTGACTATGTTCAGTGAGGAGGAGTTAATAAAATATATTTCTTAGATAAAGGACAAATATATTTTTGCCTAGGCTATATTATCTGGTCATTTCTGTTCCAAAGAGTGTACTCGGTCTGTTTAATGTCATCTCTATGAACTGCAACTTGCGAATACTGTAACAATTGTTAGTTATTTTTCAGCTTGTTATATCTGTGCTCTCTGTATGTATAGGTTCGCACTATATGAACTGAAGGTGAATCTTTACTTAATGTCATTCCTCTGTATTAGGTTTTGTAATAACTTTCTTTAACTGCAACCATGTTATGTCAATTTGGAGCTTTCCTCCCTGGGCCTTCGCTAAAAATGAGATATTATCCTTTTCAGCCATCCACTGTAAACAAATATCAAATAACTAAAATGTGTTGCATTTTTCTGTAACTCTTTTTCTGACATGTCTAAGTAGGTAGAAGTGGCTCCATCATGTACTGCTTAGAAAAGAATATTAAATGAAAACAAATTATATAGCAATACTGCTACACAATATTTCATCACATCCATGGCTCCCAGCTTCATTTATTTGTTATGTGTTGCATTTTAATTTTGCAACTGGAATGTGTACTGTTTAGGAAAAATCTTTTATGAGAAAAGTTGCAAGTGCAGAATTACTGTTACACATTATGAATACAAATGTTACACAGTGTTAGGAAATCAAAACAAGGCATAGAAACAGCACACTGCAATTAAAATTAAATATCACCAACAGGTGCTCTTTATGCAGTCATCGTAAAGTCATTGTTTATTTGCTCTAAACTCTATATTTCTCATTGGACTTTGCAGCCTCAGGAAGTTTCTGGTTCCCTTTAATAAATGTGTGAAGCTGTGCACAAGTAAGGTAAAGTTTAATTTGACCTGCAGTTCAGCTTTTACCTGAGGAATGAGCATTTGTTCTTTCGTTCAATACATATGCTCCACATAGTTGTTACTAGCTGTCGTCCTCACTTTTGCTAAGGAATTTCACCCACTTTGCGCTACAGACGCTTCTCTCATACCTAGCAGTACTGGTGTCACAACGCTTAAAGCTCAGTAATCTGAGTACAATGTCCTCATGTGTCAGGTTTAATGTCTCTGTTGCTATAGAAAGTTTATCATAGTTTCACAGGAGGTTACTAGGCTATTGGCCCTAGGCTAGCCTTTCCTAGCCTAGCCTTGTAAAACCCCCAAGTACCCTAGTTAGATGGTCGTTGTTTGCAGAGTGATACTGTGATCATTACGGAGTGCCCCTGTCCATGAGGGCCATAGGTGTCATCCAGGAGTGAATTTGCTGTTTCCCATCCAAAAATGTCAAGGTTGCACCTATATAGGGTCATTGGGGAGCTCTGCTTCACATGAAGTGGGAGCTTATTCCAGAATAGAGGCAATCTCTGAGAGACATATCTGTGTCTTTTGCAGGCCAACCTGAGATCTCTGGAATGAGTGACTCTTGTCCTATTTGATTTGCGGATGTGCATTATTTCGATTAGGGCAGGGTCAGAGACTACTCTGTAGGCCAGGCACAGGTTGCCTCTCAGCAGCCTGTATGAAAGAAGATACTAGCAATAGGTTCATAAGATAATACTAGACCAACTGCTCTGAAGGGCCGTTTTAAGCCTAGCCAATAATCCGAGATTAGAATCCAACCCTGTACCTTGTGTCTTTGAGGTAAGGACCTTAACCATTATGCCAAACCTTCCCATGTTACTGTTTCCTGAAGACTATATATTTGCATCATTTTTAAAGGGCTATTGTTAAACTCAAACCATTTTTGCAGATTTGAAAGCACTCTGCTGTAAAATGCATTAAAGTCTTCAGAAGCATGCTGTGCCACATGTGGGGGTAACTGCCTTAAACTGGATGCTATTTTGGCTTCAAAATACTGATCAGCAGTCCTTTCCTGCACCTCACTTCTGACACTGCATCAGTCTATGTACACCCCAAGAGCAGTATAGTGTTGCTTCCCAATTTTATTATTGATTTGTGGAAGAATGGGAGAATATAATGCAAGAGATGGATGTAGCACTCTGCCTCAAAGATGCTGTTATCCAATAAACCATCATCAGCCTCAACAAATTTCCAAATTAAAGGGTGAAATTTCTCAGGCTCCTGACTGATGAAGTAGCTTTTAACTTCGGGCCAGCATTCCACCAACCTTGAAACTGCTGGCAATAGAGACAACCAGTCAAAACATGCTGAAGAATCTCCTTCCAGTCTTGTTCTAGGAAAGTAAACATATCTTTTAGCTGTTACTTTTTTTTTTTTTTGCTGAAAACAAAAATTCACTATGCAGTAGTTAGCTGGGATTATATGTGGCATCTGAGACTGAAGACTATTTAAAAATGAAATAATGTTTCCCTTAATTGTCAGAAGCATTGTTTTCACCATAACTGGATGCATACTTTAACTGCAGCCCTTTTGTAGTAGTATGCCTTTGAATTTCAAAAAGTTGGATTCAGCAGACTCACTGTGGTCTTCATAAAAGTCTAGTAGCTTTTGCTGAATACCATGGTTGTGGTAGAAATATAATGAATTGCCAATGGGAACATATTTTTTCCTTTATTTGAAGTATCAGATGCAATTAAAAAGTAAGAAGATCCTAGCTCCTGTAGACAAAGCTCCTTTGAGTATGATGCAGTACGTTCATGGTACTTAGTTTCACAGCAATTGATGAATCCAGATACATTGCCTCTGCCAGTTTTGTGCTGCAGTCAGTAGACACATATGACTGGATATGGTTTACACCATGGTACACTGTTTTAAATACTGCAGTAACTTTCAGAGACACACTTAATGGGGCACATGGCTGGGCAAACTTTGTCATTAATAAGTTCTGTTTCTGTAACTGCAGGCTTTGCTGATATCTTTCAGACTTTTGGTGACTCTTCAGGGCCTTTTCTCCAACCCACTTGATAGTGAAGGTTATCCCACAGGACGTGCACCTTCCCAATGAATCAGAACTAGTCACAGAACACACCCATGTTCCCAAGCCTTATTATAGCTGCAAAAGCTTTTACTTGCTTTTGATGGAGTCAGCGATGTAGTGGAGGTGCTGGCAACCTCTTATGCATCAGGCTTCTCTTTCCATAAACAACCATCTTGATTCCTGTACTGTTTCCCTACAAAAAAAGAAAAAAAAGAAAAGATACGAAATAAACCCCACCCTTTAATAGAAAATGTCAGTTCATGTACATCAGAAATAAACAGTTGAAAAATGATATTCAGTGCTTAAACTTTGATGATCAGATGCCCAACTCACTCATAGATTTCCATGTACACAGTCCTCACAAAAGACATATTCCATATTTATTAGCACAATTCCCTATGCAAGCAATACATTTCACCTTTAGCAGTGAGTAAGTAGCACAACTCACACATTTTGATCTTCTTAAGGAGTATTGATATTCTAAGTAGTAATTCATGTATATTGATCTAATGTTGAAGCAGAGAATGTGGCCAACCAGCTGCATTACACTATATACACATTGCAATGTTGTTGTGTCTTTCGGCTTTTCCCGGTTAGGTGTCACCACAGTGGAACTCCAGTCTGCTAATGATTGGCAGTAGATTTTTACATGCCAAGTTGCCAGCCCTGACGCACAACCTTCAACGAAGGTACGCCCATTCACGCACGTCTCCACACAGAAGACGCTTTAGATGAGAATCGAACAGGACGTCTTACTGTGAGGCAACAACACTACCGCAGCACTACCACTGAAGTATACATTGCAATATATATATATATATATATATATATTTTTTTTTTTGAGCATAAGGCCGAAAAAAACCTTTCCTATATGAAGCTGTATTCACAAACCATATCACTATGTTACCCTTCTTGTTGAATATATTAGTTTTGGAAAAAAAATCAAACAACTTTAGCTCTGCTGAAGTAACCATCTTGAATTTGAAAACTGTGCTTCCTCCGGTGCCCGCTACAGTGACCACCACTAATTCTCAAAGGAAGAAATTGGTTGGATGCTATAACAACCACAAAGTTCCTAGACAAAAATAAATATACATTTGAGAATAATATTTTAGCAGTGAAGTGGGCTTTCATTGCTCATTCAAACAGCCATTTCCCATTTTCTTAGGTAGCTGAATTAACAATAGAGGTCAAAACGCAGTAGAGAGCATGCAATTAACTTTTAGCTCCAGAACATCACACATACCTAAGTCAACCATGCAGGTTAGGTATAAATTATAACTGTCCAGTCCCTAAATAAACAGAAGCAAAGCTTGTAACTTAAGTGCTTCAGACATAAAGTAGAAGCCTTAATGAAAACATTTCCCTTTAACCTCGTAAACAGCAGTACACAGAATCATCTACCAAGTGTGATACACATTTTAACACAATGATCTATTATTGCTGATTCACACCTATGGGCATATATCACCTTTACAACAGCTGATCTGCTATGTTTGCATTCAGACTTAATTAATCCACCAGGCCTGGTTGTTTTCCATCTACTACCAGCCTCATAGGTCTCATTATCCTTGGATTCAACATTTGTACAATGTAAGTCTGTATATGAGATGCTGATATTTAGCAAATATGGAGCCATCACCCTCTAAATAATGGACTGTGAACAACACACATGCACCACATTCTACACAAACCCACAATAGAATGTCTTACACTAAGGCTTCAAGAAAATAGTTAACAAAACCGCTTAGATCCATAAGGATGAGATCTCAGCACAAATCCAACATATTAGCTTTAGGCACACTTGTAACAAAGAATCACCAAGAGTAACTATAGAAATGAAACTGTTTTAGTGATCATTCATTCTATAGTCAGAAACACTGATTTTCCTCTCACTACAGTGGACAAAGTCAGGGAGCAGTAAGTGGTCCTTCAGGGGTTAGGATTTCTGATGTCTCATGGCCCCTTAGGACCCTTTCACCTAACAAGTATGCCTACCACTTGGTGGTAGTATATATGGAGGTGAATAACCTGGGACACAAAACCCTGAGTTATATGCAGAAAGACATGTAAGATCTCTCCATGTACGCCACAAATTCAGGCAATATTCTGATCTTGATTGATACTGTCCTTAAAAGAAAACATAATTGACTTCAGCAATTGGCTAAATACTTGATGTCATTCCACTGGGTTAAGATACTAGATTATCTCACTTTCTTTGGAAAGGGTGGTCTGCAGCTCTCATTCAAAGGCTTCCACATGCTGTCTAAAGCCTTTGCTGCCCCAGAGTGTAGTTCACACAGAGTCCAGCTAATGGAATGGACATCCCAACATAAGTATAGCAAAACCTAAACAATATCAGAAACCTCAACATATTACACAACCTTGAGGCTCTCCTGTATTTGGAATGCATCCACATCTGTGTAATTTTTGAAACTTGGTTTAAATGTTTAAGAAGCACTTCCTCCACACCTGTTTTTTTTTTTTTGTGTTTAGTGTCTTTAGACCTGATGGCAACTGTGGTGGAGTTTCCATAATTGTTAGCAGACAGAGCACCTTAAGGCAGATTTCTAGAGCTCCAGAAAGTGAACTCACTGAAGTCCAAACCACACTGAACAAACAAACAAAAAAAACACAGTTTATAATTTGTTACATGATACTGTAGATACCCCCCCAAAAAAAATCATGTAAAGTTCCTAAATGTACTTGATGAACTGCCGTAAACAAAAGATCAGTCATCCAGGAGTCTTTAACTGCACCTCAATAAACTGGGTTACTGATGCCACTAATGTAGGATATTCCCAAAATTTCTTAGATGTAACAAACAAAACCTCCCTTGGTTTGATTCTTAACTCACTACATCAGAGTGACGCCTCCAGGTGCCTGTACAGTTAACTCCTACTGATGCCTCTAGGTGTCAAATATTGCTTGTTCAATTTTGCATTAATAATTCTAAAACCATGCTATATACAAGGTTTTAAAAGATTTCATCTTAAAGCTTACACAATGGCAAACTCAACTGCATTAATATTTGACCTCTGTTGAGTGCAGGTAAAGAGATATTAACTGCTGTTTTTATGACATTAATTTATATAAATATAATTTTTACATTTTTCTAAATATTTCAACAACCAAGTGACACAGAACAAACTCCTTAGCTTTATATGAAAGTTCTCAGCCAGATGAATAAAATGCTGCTGACTGTGTGTGTGTGTGTGTGTGTGTGTGTAACTTGAGTGGTTGCTGAGATACTGTAAGCTGTTTACAAAATATTACAAACATAACAGTTACTGTGCTTGCTTTGACTTGTAAAATTCAGTTTAAGACCTAGAACCTAAAGAATACTACTGCTACTATAAAATAGTTTGTGTTGAAGAGTTTGCCATTTATATTTCTTTTATTACCCCTATGGTCCCAGAGATAAGAACATTTTTTTGAAATGTGAGGACATAATTTGATTCTGTCAAAAGACTTAGCCTCTGCCCATTGGAGGTTACAGTGCAAACTTCCTGAGCTCCATTGGAGTAGAGTTAAGAAATCAACTTGAGGACATAATATTCTTGACTTTGGGCCAAATTCAGGAAGCCTCCGTGTAAGAGTTATAACTCTTGCACGGAGGCTGCAGTGAAACTGTGTGATGTCAGCATGTCATGCATATGCATGAGGTGCATGAGGCATGCTGAATCACACTAGTAACTCTTACACGGTCCATGTAAGAGAGTAGGGGGCGTGTCAGTAGGCTAAGCCTTGCAAGCCGCACGGAAGACTAGAATGGCTGAAAGTAAACAGCCACGAGAGGCCATGGAAATGTGCATAAACACACTACACAACACATGCCCCGATAGACCATCACTGTATAAAGTGAAGAGATGTAATAAAATTAAATTAAAACCTTTTTTTTTAAACCCTCAATTTTGCTACTGTGTGCTACCAGCGGTGTGGTGTGCTACTAGCCAATCACAGTTAGCAATCAGTGGAAAAGGATATAAGAACTAAATATGCAAAGTAAGCCAAGAAGTAATAGCTTAGCGGTAGAGTTGCCGCCTAAGAGTAGGCAGGCAGGGTTTGAGCCCCACAACAACCTTTTTTTTTTTTTTTTTTGTAAATAAGCACTAAAAGCCCCTGACAGTATTGTACAAATGTAAATGTATTCCCTTTTGTAAAATGGAATGAAACGGAGCATATATTCTGAAGTAACACAATAACAAAATAGTCAGAAATGTACTGATAGCTAAGCTGCTTTGAGACGGAGTGCCCGTAGCTGAGTAGTGTTTAAAAAGCTGCAAACTGCGTGCCTGTTGCTAGGCATCAGTTTAACAGACTGAAACTGTTTGCAACTAGCTGTGCTTAGCTGAACATGTGTGTCACTAGCCAATTAAGGTTTATCCCAGCGCACACCGCTTATGTGGGCGCCACAAGCTAACTGCCAGTGCACATTAGCTCCGCAAAAGCGCAGACCTGGTTTAAAGTGCTTAAAAGTGCCTTTATGGCACTTTGATTGACAGGTCCTGTACTCAGTTTGAAAGTTTGCTAAGAAAAATAAATTCCCACTGTCAGTCTCGAACCCAGGACCTTGGTAACATTAGTCCGTATGACCTACCACTAAGCCATGCCTGCTTTACAAGAACACAGTGCTAAAATAAATATAACATGTAATAGTAGGAATCAGTATAAAGGCAATATAGGAGATGTACTATCTAAAGCATGTCAGGTAGAGTTTTAATGGCCAAATTACTGGATTCCCATTCTAGTTCAGTGTGAACAGAAACAGCCCTGCTACCTGTTAGCTTGTACATAATAATGTAAGGTAATGTACATATGTGAAGGTATGTATATCTACACATACATATATATAAATATATATTAATACATATGAAATATAGTCGTAGGTCTCAGTAGCCATACACACTCACTACAGGAAACAGTGAACATAATTGCAGCAACCTGAATCTGCAACACAGCCTGACCCCTGTGTGACCTACTTACCCTTCTAACTGCTTAAAGGTGGCCTCAGCACTTTGATTGACAAGTCCTGTACTCAGTTTGAAAGTTTGCAAAGTAAAAAAAATTCCCACTGTCAGTCTCGAACCCAGGTAACATTAGTCTGTATGACCTACCACTAAGCCATGCCTGCTTCGCAAGAACACAGTGCTAAAATAAATATAACATGTAATAGTAGGAATCAGTATAAAGGCAATATAGGAGATGTACTATCCAAAGCATGTCAGGTAGAGTTTTAATGGCCAAATTACTGGATTCCCATACTAGTTCAGTGTGAACAGAAACAGCCCTGCTACCTGTTAGCTTGTACATAGTAACGTAAGGTAATGTACATATGTGAAGGTATGTTTATCTACACACACATATATATAAATATATATTAATACATATGAAATATAGTTGTAGGTCTCAGTAGCCATACACACTCACTACAGGAAACAGTGAAGATATATGCAGCAACCAGAATCTGCAACACAGCCTGGCTCCTGTGAGACCTACTAAGCCCTTTAACTGCTTAAAGGTGCCTCCAGCACTTTGATTGATAGGCCCTATACTCAACTCAAAAGCAGAATATGAGCATACTAATAGGCCCTACCACAAGACCATTGTAACACTAGTCTGTATGACCTACCACTAAGCCATGACTCTCATACAGGAATATAGTGCTAAATAAGTGGAACATGTAATAGTAGGAATGAAGATAAAGGCAATATAGTATGTCTACTACCCAAAGCATGTCATGCAGACTTTTATAGTCCCAATTACTGGGTTCCCATACTAGTGTAGTGTTAACAGAAACAGCCCTGCTAATTGTTAGCTTGTACCCAATAATGTCAACTAATGTACATATATGAAAGTATGTATATGTACACAGATATATATATATATTTATATAGCAATACATATGACATATAGTTGTAGGTGTCAGTATGCATACACACTCACTATAGGGAACAGGCAAGATAAATGCAGCAACCTGAATCTACAACACAGCATGAAGCATGGTAGATGTACTAACCTTCACACTCACAAAACACTGTCAACAGCATACCAGCATGGTCCACGCCCTACAATCTGAAAGGGCAACGCCTATCTCACATACCCTTTTATAGCAGTGTCCTGAAATCACAGTGAGACATGCAATCAGTACACACCCAGCTGCATGCAATTAGCAAATGCTGCCTTACAATTGGTGCAGAGGCCATCACATGGACCTATGCAGATACCTACAAAAGCAATGAGTACCCACACTACACTCATGCAATACATTCATTGCACAAAACCGACAGAGAAAGAGAGAGAGAGACAGAGAGAACAAAACAGAAATAAAGACAGCCAGCAGCAAAACCAGCAGCAGCAGCAGCAGCAGCAGCAAACTTCAAGCAGCACCAGTGACACACCAACAGCTGCCACAAACACAGGTAATGCAAAGTAGCAGGTTAATCCTGTGTATACTGTGACACCTCCAAATGTATCATAGTTCACTATCTATAGGTATGTCCATGAGATAGGTTGTGTGTAGATAGTCATGAAATATAAACATATGTAATATTGTTGTACATGTGGGCCATAACTAACACTTCCATAGCTTAGAACACAAGGCCAGTTGTGCATATGATGCAGTAGTTCCCAGGGTCAGTAGAGGTTCCTCCTCATTGGTGTGGGACCACTGTGTATGTATGGCACTGTTCAGGTACATATCCTGTAGTATGGCCAGGGATTAATATCAGTCTGTCATGTGGTGCTATGTCCTCCAGGGGTGAATGTAGCACACATCCAGGGATACCATTTCGTAACAGTGATGATATGTGTTCTGCAATGATGAGGGTGGCTCTCACCTGGACATGTGAGAGGATAGGGAGGTTACAGTCATCTGGGATAACTAATAACACGTGTGTAGGACAATGGGGGGGGGTACCTGCACCTAAACTGTCTGCAACAATGTTGTCAATATCTGTGCATTTGGTGAATGTGAAGCATCTTAACACTGCAGACAACAGATGCCTTCCCGTCATGTGAATCTGCCCTGTGCTGCAGTAGCCTCCTACTATTGTTATACAATATGCCTGTATCTGTAGTCCACTGGACAGGATTAATAAGTGGTGTGCAGTTGTTCTGGGTTAGATAACTGTGTGCACAGTACATGCAGTATGTGGGATGTCTGTGGTAAGCATATGCAAAGGTGCAGGCGGTGTGTGTTGTGGCTTCCACTGGCCCAGTGGGCTGCATGGATAGCATCACTGTCATAACTACTGAATAACTGTGTAATAACATGCATACATAGCAAGGTAGTGTACTGTGCTTGTGGTGTTGTTCAGATATGTATATCCAGGCTGAGTAATGTGTGTCCACATCACAGGGTTGGATGGCAGCACACATCCAGTATGTATGGATGAACACCCAGAATGTGTCAGACGTGTCACCTGTGCAGACGTATCTGGCCATTACCTGTGCATCCCCCACAACACACACACATGCAACATATGGCAGATGTACTATAGCAGTACACACATGTTCATAGGTTCATACTAGGCTATCTGCCCGAGGGCATTTACAAGCCTAGCCCATCGTTTTGTGGCTTACGCCACCCCTTTAGTATGGGGAACCATACCCATTATTTTGCTGTGCCTCTGTCGAGCAGTGACACTGAGGTAATCCCTGGGGTATATCTCCCATCCATTGGTCAAGATTTCTCTTGAACAAGGCCAGCGAGGTGCTCTGCCTCACATATACCGTGATTTTGTTCCACAGCATAGGGAGTCTTTGGGTGATGAATCTATCCCTCCAGCATGTCCTATTAATAGCCGTGTCGAGGTTTAAGTCTCCGCCTTTGTGGCTCTGATGGATCTAGATTTTTTAGGTGAAGCATATTCATCAAATCTGGGTTTGACATGGCCTTGTATGTTGGGCAAAGGTCACCTCTGAGCAAGCGACTGAATAGAACATACATGGACATGCTGGAGGGGCAAATTCCTAACTGAGAGGCTCCTTCACTCTGTAATGAGCTCGAACAGTTGAGAATGAACAGTTCATAGGTTCATACTAGGCTATTTGCCCTAGGGCATTGGTAAGCCTAGTAGAATGTGTTTGTCTTTTGCCACCCAATCACAAGTTATGCTGCTATGCCCTTGTCTGACTTTAGTATACTGTGCCTCTGTCTAACAGCGACATAGAAGTGATACCTGGGGTACAACTATGATCTCCATCCACTCATCCAGATTCCTATGGAAGAGAGTCAATGAGGGACTCTGCCTAACCAGTAGTGTGAGCTCATTACAGAGTGAAGGAGCCTCTCGGTTAGGAATATGCCCTCCAGCATGTCCATGTATGTCAGTGCTGAGGTCCAGCTCTCCTGAGCATGTGGCTGTATGGGACTCTGATTGCCTGAGGTGCATCACGTTCATTACTGCTAGGTAGGACATGGCTGTATATGGCATGCACAGATTGCCTCTGAACAGGCAGTATGCCACTGAGTCCAGCTGGATTCACTTTACCTGGGCAGCATATGACATCTGTGTGAGCCATTGCATCCCCTTGATGATGTACTGTTGTCCTGTACCAGTTGCTGTAGGTGTCTGGTTAGGTACATCCCAAAAGGTGCATTGTATGCAATTATAGGCCTGATGATGGATGAGTACAGAGGCACAATGACCTCCCCTGCCATACATGTGAATCAGTCATGATTAGCTGGGCTATATAACATGTCTGTCAATCCACGTTGGCCATGTGGTAGACAAATGACAGACTGCTACCATGTTTCTTCCCCAGGTCCCCAACCACGCCTTCTGTACTCAATGGCCTAACACCTATGTTGTACTGTGCCACCAATGTGGAGGCGTGGGTATCTGCATTGAATTCTGTTACTCCCTCCCTTGTTCAAGTGTTGTGGCCGACAAGAATGGTAACAGCTATAACGTGGTAGTACTGGTGTGCTCCTGTGAAACCTGAAACAGGTTCATGTTACTGCACAGATATCGATGTCCAGAATGCTAGGTAGGGTTTTGGGTGCGTGCATCCTTGGGTCTAGACGTCCAGTGTTGAGTAGCATCACTCTTACTTCCTCATCCTTTGTGATACAAATGGATGTGGGTTTGCCTTATGAGCCTTGCCTAATACAGGCACTATGGGTGTAGCAGGAGGCGCCAAATGTCAATAGGACTGTGGTGACAGGTGCAAGCTGTCCCTAGCAAAGCATACCACCCCAAGATGGCAGGCATTGGCACACCTGTGAATGACACCAGTATGTCAGTCAATTGTTGGAAGGGATCATCGTGCCTTGATATTGTGGCATTGTTCTAGGTGAGGGTAGGATGCTACTCAAGGTCAGGGTCAAACTGTCTCGGCTCGTGCTCAGAGAGCTCTGTAATGTCTCATGTCATGTAGTCCAGGGAGGAATGTGTCAGGCCATTCACAGCAGCATGGACATTGACTGAGTCATACCTGTACCTGCCTTGGGGTTACCTGACTGTTTGTGTTATGTGGCAGGTCATAGCGCCTGACAGGCTGCACACCGTGACCCTCACCTCGTTAAGCCTGGTGAACGTGATGTGAGTGTGCCTGATGATAGAGGCACCTAGTACAGGTGTATGAGGTGTGTTGTTAACTGTTAATGGCTGTGAGTGTTCAGCACATTGGCTTTGTGTGATATGTGTTGCACATGTTCGTTTATGTGGTAGTGGTTGCCTGGATGTCTGCTTAGGAGGTCTCTGCTGCATAGGCAGAGCTGTGGTCTGAGCCTACAAGTATGATCATGTGTGATCATGTGTTAGGTCCGCTGTTGTGGTAGGTCTACGTGAGACTGGAAGTGTAGTGAGTGATCCCCTTTGCCACGTGACTGGTTATGGCGGTATTGAGTAGACAGAGCCTAGCCTCCAGTCTGGTATATGGTTGCATCACTCACATGAGTTTGAATTTGTTGTTAGGAGGAGCGTGTTGTCTGTGTACATGCATCTGTTCTAACATTGTCTCTGGAGTACCACACTCACCAGCTGGACTGAGGAGGAACTGACAACAGACCTCTGGACATGCTAGAATACTATTGTGAACTCTGTAATCACTAATGATTGAAAACAAGGTCCAGTGGGGAGTGAGGGTGTACTGACTTTACCTACAACTGCTGACTGATATAAAAGCGTCAGTGAGCAAATGCCAGGTAACCTAAGTGCAATGTGTCACAATGAAGTAAATGCAACAATGACAAGCAGTCACTTGCTGTCATGTGTAACATGGAAGTACGTACAGTAAGCAATGCAGATAACAGTAGTGAGTCACAGATGTGTTGCAAAGATGTGTACTATGTGGAAGTAGCATACCAGTGAAATAACAAGCTAACAGATAACAAGCATATAAACAAAGGTAGATGCAGGAGGCCTGGATGTAATGTTTGCTACAACAAACAAGGTGTAGCAATGTCAGTAAGATACAGCTCAGATATGCAGGCACTATAAACCTGAAACCAGATGTCCCCAGCTATGAATGGCAGAGTACAGCCTATTGTCACACGAGTGCAGACCACAAACCTCGTTAATGTTAAATAACTGGCCTGAAGGCCAACTGCCCATACCAGAAGTAATACACTTGTACACTGGGCCCACAATCAGTAGTTCCCAACTTCAATGGATGAAAGATATGTGTCCTGCCACCACAGTGCTTGCCACCAACCTCCCTAATGTAAAACAACTGGTCTGAAGGCCAAGTACTTAGTACAAATGACATAGAATGATAGCTACACTGTAATCAGGTTTTAACCAATCAGTAATAAGTAGAAGTTAACACTCCCAGTATAGAATGTGTACCATGTATTGTTGAGATACTATGCTGATAACCTGTTTGTGTACCTTTCCAGATAGACATGGCACCTAAAAGGAATCCTGCCTACTCTGCTGCAGAGGATGACGTGATCCACCAGAGCCTGGTGCGTGACTATGCCATCCTGTTCTCACGCACCACCCAGAATCAGCAGGAGAGGTCTGCACTGTGGCAAAACCTTGTTAGCAGGATAAATGATGTTGGCATGCATGATAGGACATATGAGCAGGTGAGACATCACTGCAGTGATTTGATAAGAAATGTCCGCCAGCATGCTGCAGATATCCGCAGGCAACAGGCTGCCACAGGTGGGGGGGGTGGCCACAGACAGGAGGGGCTACTGCTAAGTGTTGTGGATCCAGCCCCAGAACAACAGCAACCATCATGCATCCTGATGGAGGTTGGATCCACACAGCAGCAAGACAGCGTGCAGGTAAGATGCCATATTCATTTATTGTTATTACTTTTACATTTGTTGACCCAGATAGTCTAGCTGGATATAAGTTCATTTTCAGTAGAGGCCTGTGGAGAAAAGCTCCACACATAACGTAATAAAGGCAGACAGACAAGTTGTCAATACAGACAGCCAACATAATAGAATTGTACACCAGCCTGTTAATTAAATCAACATACATGTAAGGAAGTCAAACAGTTTAGAGTCATACACAATGTACCGTTGGTTTCAAAGCAATCCTACCTAAAGCATAATGGTTATGCAATAAGGCAAAAGCCATATACATAATAGTTAGGGCTCAGAAGGGTAGAGAAGTAGAAGGAGTTTGACAGATACAATGATATGGAAGAGGCAGGAGTCAAGAAGGGAAGTGAGGAAAAGAAGGAAGACAGTCAAGAGGAGGTGGGAGGGATGGGAGAAGTAGGTCAGAGCATAGAAGAACATCAAGGTGAAAGAAACAGGGTAGAAGCTAGTTTCTATGCACAATGAGGGGTTAAAGGTGAAGAGAGGGTAGGAGAGGGACGTTAGCCTGGACTCCAAGAAGAACAAAGCCAGTGGTTTTGGAAGTACAGTTTGAGTTGACGTTTGAAGAGAGGTAAGGGTGAGATTAGAGTTAACTCCTGGTATGTACATATGACTGTTCTGTACGCTGTTACTTCATGCACGCATAAGGTGTGCATGTGGTATGTATCTGTCATCATGATATATATACAGACATGATGTGCAGCTGATGTGTATAAGGGAACTAGTGTACTACTGTACTGTATCATGTGCAAAATGAATGGCACACATGTGCCCACTGACATTACTCTCTTCACACTTCCAGGTCCCTCCCATGTAGCAATGAGGCAGGCCATACATGCTGGTGAGTCTTTTAAAATTATCTGTAAAACAATTTATAAAACTAGGAAGAGTAGTGTAACTCTGTAGTAGACATGCTGGTGACTGTGTTCACAATAACTGTAATTGACAGGTAGTAAATTGAGTAGTGTAACACTGTACTGATGTGTGTGTTTACTGTGGGGTGTGCATGTGTGCAAGTGTGCCTGTGCCCAAGTGTGCATGTGTGTTAGTGTCCATGAGTGCATGTGTCCATTTCTGAATGTGTGCATTAGTATTGAAGTGCATCTCTTTCAAATATGTATTGAGACTGTAATCTGTGTTCCATGTTTTCCTCCCGTAGGTTCTGGTGCTGCTCTGGTGACCTGCAGCAGGGAACCTGAATCTTGTGCCCCAGGTACTGATGATGATGATGAAATGTCTGTAATGGTGCAGGAAGGTGTGTCTGGGTCCGCCATTGGTCAGCCAATTGACAGTACACAGCTTTCAACCCCGTCAATGCGCACAGTCATCCTGCCGTTACATCCTTTGTTACCATTGTCCCTAGGTGATGGACAGTCAGCAGTGGGCATAGATCAGGGTAATGTGGTACCTGTGGTACATGCATCCTCACAAGGCAGCCATGTGCAGAGGCCTCCAATGGTACCACGCAGACAGTCGCCCATGGGTTCTCGTGGGGGCATCCGTGGCCGTACTGCCTCTGGCCGGCGTGCCCAAGGAGGTATGTCAACCTCCACTATGTTTAGAACTGTCATGCAGGCACAGGCACGTATGGAAAGGTACACCAGACAGGGTCTGAGGGAGCTGAGAGCATGTCGCATAGCCATGACAGACGGCATGCATGATGTTGCGAATGCTATCCGTAACTTCACAGATGTCGTTGACAGACGTTGTGGGGGCATAGAACAGCTGCTCCACAACCAGATGTCCATGGGCCAGGGCGATGGTGTGCGTTTGCGACGCCGACGCGTGGCCGTATGCCAGCAAGAGCACCAGCTGGCAGTGGCCGACGACAACGGGCCCACTCAGCGCCTCAAGTGCCAGCACCAGCCCCAGCAATGCTGGGTCTGTGCTGTCATCCAGACGCCCCAGGAGACCACGTGCACGTGGCTCTGGACAGTCCCAACAGGGAACTGTGTCCAGTCAACACACCCCTGCTTCTGATGACAGTACCCAGTCTGGGTTAGTACCGGATACGACCCGTAGCACCCCTGCCAGGCACAGGTACCGTGTCCGTGCCCACAGACACTGATCTGGATGACCTGACAGGTGCAGTCTGTGGCTGTCCACAAAACCCTGTACATGGCAGCCATTATCTGGGACTGTGTGCTTACACACATGCAGAAACCTGGAAACCTAACACCTAGGGCAAACACATACACACACACACTGCACCAACAACGGTTCACCCTGTACTGCTGCCCCTCACAAACACACATACACACACATGTCAATTGGTGTTACCAGTGGACGGCTTGGGCATACCTAACCCACACCCTGTGCATATGATGACACTGTGCCACCTCCTGCATACTACAACATCGGTGCAGGTAAAGGTAAACACGTTGCTGATGCACAGGGTGACTACATAGATGTGTATAAGTAGTAACATGTTGGTAACTGTTGACTGTTGCAGTATAAATGTGTGTATATCCCAGCAGTCCTGCTGCAGTAACTGTATGAATGTCCTCAATTGTTATCTGCACCCATACTACTTAACAAAGTGTACCAGCTGCACACCATCACATGCTAACATTGACTATGGCAATGCCCATCTTGTGCTGTTATGTAGATTCAGCTACATGTATCTGTTCTGTCACACATGCATTTATACACACCCTGCTACCCACACACATGCACACGCTCACCTGCCATTCCCATTATTTATCACCCTACATGAGTAGCTGTTGATACATGACAGGTACACATTTCAGAAGTGCACTATGTTGTTTACTACTGGCATCCCCTTCTCTACCTGTACTCACAGGGTTCAGGCAACCTCATCAGTTGGAAGATGTAATGTGCATCAGGTACTGTAGTACCCTGATTGCCACAGCAAACATGTTTCCCATACGGAAATGCACACACAGACACATCCCACATCCACACACTTGCCACATTCAGGCTTCAGAACACTATCTAGGTATATTCGGGTACATGTGCGTGTTACAGTAGCATGTAACACTATACTGAGTACTGGCAGTTAGTTGTCTGTTGTCATGTTGTCTTTATAGAATAAAAGAATTGTTTGATTATCCTACTCCGTTTTGTGGACATTACTTGAAGAAGTGTTACCTTACATGTGTTATCAGTACCACCACATTCTGTTTTGTAGTTTTGTTTGTATAGGGTGCTATCAACATCACTGCTTGTTAAGGGTAATGACCACCCTGAAGTGCATAGCCCCATGTGGCAAAAGCCACATCCCACCCCATCATTGTGCACACACACTAACCCCACCAACAGTAAAACACATACTTTCCATTTGCAAGATTCAAACCCATACCTAACTGTGCAATGACAGTAGAGACAGACACATTAGCAGAGTGTGCTATTTGCAGTAGTTGGAGAAATCTTTACTAATGCTGTACTTAGAGGGTGCTGACATCATCTGTGTGTAGGAGGAGGGATGTGCACCCTGTAGTGTGTTCTCCCAGTTGGCAAAAGGCAGTTAACCCTCCCAGCATAGTGCACACACATAAACCACACTCATACTAACACACATACATTCCCTGTGCAGGATTCAAACCCCTACCTAACTACGTTATGACACTGAAGAAAGACGCATTAGCAGAGCGCTATGCAAATTACTTGAGGATTTTACTACAGGTGATATAGTTATACAGTCCTGACATCATCACTGTTTCAAAAAGGGGATCTGCATCCTGTACCATACTGTCACGGTTGCTAATAGGGACATTTCCCACACACACACATCGATGTGTTGGAGGTTTGCATATGTGGAGCATCCAGAACCACAGTGTGATTAGTATATGGTTTGATTGCAACAATGAGGATATACTCCCAGTGGTGAGCAGTTTGTACTCATGTTTGTAAAGATCAGCTCTACTATATCTGCCCTCTTGTGGGAAGGTTGGTTACCTGTTCCATAGCCAAAAAATGTCCGATCAATGGGAACCTTAGAGCTTGGGTATTGTGGCTTGTGTAATGTTCACAGTCTATGTTTGGGTAGCTGGCATCACCCAGTATGATGGTGTTTGCAGAGTAATCTAAACTCTCCTGTGTCAGCATGAAGGCTGTGTGGGAGACCTGAGTTTGAGAGGGTGCTGTAAGAGCTCCTCTGTGTCTCTTTCCATGTGGTCCAGGGAGGTACGTCCCAACAGGTAGCTGACTGTGACCCTCCCCTTGCTCTGTCTGGAGGGCGGCACGTCTGTCAACAGCTCATGTCAAACAAGTGCACACCCCTCATAAATGATGTGGAAACCTTCAAAGGCCCAAGGCCTGTTGAAAATATGGACCAGACTGCAGATACCTGTATAGAGTCATTCTGTGGACACATTCAGGAATGCATGGATCATGAAGCCACATATGAAAGCATGACCCAGTTCTCCAAAGGCAGATGTCCTGGGCCGGACACCAGCCATAAACACACTATACAATAGAAGGATGGCCACTACATGATACAACAACCTCCCAAAATGTGAAGGCACCACTGATGAGTATTGGATGACAACTACAGGCACCCATATGATTGTCTAAGGCCATCTTTGAGAGAGGATTCCACAAGCCACTGAGGATAATCACAAGGCTGCCTGTAGTTATGTTAGTAACCTGAGTGGTACTACCCAGATATGCTCAGAGGTAATACAATATGTCACACAAAATATAAAACACACAGACATTGCCATCATCCTAGTGGACAGGTTCAATGCTGCCTTTTCTCCCCACCACACCAAAAGGGAACATATGTCTCGCAGCACAGTGCTTCCCCCCCTGACATCACAGATGCTCAGGTAAGAGATACCCTTCCCAAAGCAATAAACACTGCATCAATGGGACCAGACAGTGTCCCAGGCTGTGTCCTACATGAACCACAAGAAGAGCTACACCCAGACATAACACCACTGTTCAATCCCAGCCTTAATACATGATATGTGGCCAGAGGGTGGCATACAGCAACAGTGGTCCCTCAACATGCAGGTGGTGCTGGCACGGATCCTGGACACTACTCGCCCCATATGTCTGACTAGCTTTGTCTGCAAAGCTATGGCAAGGATCATCATGAACCTCACATATCTAGATATTGTGGACCTACAGACATGTCACCATACACAGTTTGGCTTTGTCAATGGCAAATCCTGCCTATCAAACCTGTTTGCTTTGTTTGAAACAGTCACCAAGGCCACTGTCAAGGGGTAGGAGGTCCACACAGCCTACCTGGACCTTGCATAAGCCTTGGATACAATACCCCACTTGTGCATTCTAGGGAAGCTCACCAGTGTACATAATAACCCCTACGTCACTATGGGTATTGCACAGTGGCTCAAGGGCAGAACACACATGGTAGAATTGCTGGAGCCATGTCAGCCTCAAACCTGGTACAAGTGGTGTCCCACAAGGCACAGCCATAGGAGCTGTCATGTTCATTATATATTTGTCATAGGTACAGGCCAACATGGAAGTACTGTGGCTCAGCAAGTCGCAGGTGACTGCAGACCGAACACCATAATCAACTCAACAGCTAACACACGCATCCTCCAAATGGGACTCTTGCAAACACACGACTTGTGCCACAGCCATGGCCTCAATGTGAATGACAGAAAGAGTATAGTCATCCCCTTTGTCAAACACTAAGTGACCACAATGTACCACATATGTGTTAATCCAGTAAGTGCAGACCAAGGAATTATGGACCTTGGGGTGAGGTTGATAGCATTCTACCATTTGACAACAACATGGACAAAGTGGTTAGGTAAGCATGTTATATGGGCCACATCATCATGGGATCCACATGTAGGCCAGGGGAGGACATTGTGCCTCTTTACTCATCCCTCATCATGCCCATAATTGACTATGATGAACCTGTCGGCATGCACCTTACCAGACACCTGCAGCAACTGGGGCTACCACATATGTACCTCGACAAGGGGATCAAAGTGCTCAAACAGATGCCACATACTGACTGGTTAAAGTAGCAGCAGCTCTACTCAGTGACATACTGCCTCTTCATAGGCAATCTGTGCCTGACATAGAAGGCCAGGTCATACCCTCACGTAATGGCCATGCTGCATCTCAGAATATCCAGATCCCACCAGGATACACGCTGGAAATACTTGAACCTCAGGAGTGATATACATAGGACATGGTGGAGGGGCACATTCACAACTCAGAGGCTCCCTTCATTCCTGATTATTATCCCAATAGAGGTTAGGTGGACTGACTCAGTGACTATCTTCAAGAGCGATATTAATGACTGGATGTGACATTGTAGGGTTACCCTGGGTATCACTTATGTGTCACTGTGAGAAAGAGGCACAGTATACTAACCTTGGAAAAGGGCATAGCAAGACAGATTCACAATGCATGTTGAAAGGCACGCACATTCTGGCTAGGTGGATACATGCCCTGGGCAGATATCCCTGTACGAACCTATGGACCTATGTCTCTTTTTCACCATTGGCCCTATGTGCTGTCAATCACCAATGTAATCTCAATACTCCGGTAGCATGTGCAAAGGTCAGTTGTCAGTCACCTCCATGGTACAGTTGTGGAATATGTGTGTCATGTAGTAATGTCACAGCTGCCACATGTACACAGTCAACCCTATCCCCTACCCATTGATGTACATCACATGTATGAGATGGAAACACATGGCCAAACTGTAACAACAACATACAAGTCAGTCAGATGCATGGACACATGACTCAGTCATTGTCCATGCCACCACAGCTGATGTGGGATGTCGCTCACTGGGATACGTGATAGGGAACATGGAAGGGATCACTGAGCAAGTGACACAGGCTGGTAGACCCCTGACCTTGGTTGGCATCAGACCCTCACCAGGGATTCCGACAAATTAATGAATGCTAATGAATAAGTGTAGCTACAACACCCTAGCTGAATGGTTCTTAGCATGCAGTCACTGCATTGCTATGGAATACTGTCTTACCACTCCCACAACAGGTGAGAACATGCAGCTCCTGTACATTAACAACATGTAGACTTTATGCCCCAGACCAGGTGTGCATCCCTCACTACTAGACTGATAGCATCTACATCTCACACTGTATATACACATCCCACATGCAGCATCTGCACAGAAGACCACGGTCATAATGTTACCCTGTGCAAATACCATGTATTCACATGTTTCAGGCATCACACATGGTAACTATTGAAAGTCACAGGTACATATGTGTATTTGGCACACACATACAGCATGTGTTCATTGCCATAAACGGTGTAATCAATGTCATGCATTATTGTGAGGGACAACCCACACACATGGGCATTCTGTGTGTGCACAACACACATGGCATGTCTGTAATCAAAAGCCATACATAATTGTGATATCGTTTAGAAAGGGGTATGTGCATCCTGTAGTGTGTTTTCACAGTTGCCAAAAGGGATGTTTCTTTCATACACACTTACCCCCCTTACACACACTTGCCACCTGCTGGATTCAAACCCCTACCTAACTATGTTATGACACTAGAGACGGACGCATTAGCACAGCACGCTATTCGCATTACTGGGGAATTTCCTTTCCCCTGATATACTTATAGGGTGCTGACATCATCAGAGTTTAGAAAGTGGAATGATCATCCTGTGGTGTGTTTTCCCAGTTGCCAAAAGGGATGTTTCTTTCATACACACTTACCCCCTTCACACACACTTGCCACCTGCTGGATTCAAACCCCTATCTAACTATGTTATGACACTGGAGACGGACGCATTAGTACAGTGCGCTATTTGCATTACTGTGGAATTTCCTTTCCCCTGATATACTTATAGGGTGCTGACATCATCAGAGTTTAGAAAGTGGAATGATCATCCTGTGGTGTGTTTTCCCAGTTGCCAAAAGGGTTTTTTTTTCATACACACTTACCCCCCTTCACACACACTTGCCACCTGCTGGATTCAAACCCCTACCTAACTATGTTATGACACTACAGATGGGTGCATTAGCACGTAGCTATTCGGATTACTGAGAGAATCCTTTTCTCCAATATACTTATAGGGTGCTGACATCATCAGAGTCTAGAAAGTGGAATGATCATCCTGTGGTGTGTTTTCCCAGTTGCCAAAAGGGATGTTTCTTTCATACACACTTACACACACTTACCCCCTTCACACACACTTGCCACCTGCTGGATTCAAACCCCTACCTAACTATGTTATGACACTACAGACGGACACATTAGCATGGCGCGCTATTCGGATTACTGAGAGAATCCTTTTCTCCAATATACTTATAGGGTGCTTACATGATCAGTGTCTAGAAAGGGGGATGAGCATCCTCTGGTGTGTTTTCACATTTGCTAGGGATAACATTTGGACCAAGTGTGTGAGCATGCCCAGTTCAGCCTTCCCGTGGCATGTTGTGTGAAAGATGTCTCGTTTATCTAAGTGTGTGAGCATGCCCAGTGTGGGCTTTACATATGTTGAACTCTGCAGCCCATCACATTTGTGGATGAGTGTGACCTTCAACAAATACCTGCAGTTTATGGTTGTGTGTTCTGTGCCATGTTGTGTAGTTACTGTCCGAATGCTTTTTGTGTGAACAAAACAGGGAGTATACTGTGCCTGCAGGTTTTGCATGGGATACTTTGCACACAATTGTCAACATCCGTTCATACTGACCTAACACTGTAGCACTGTCTAGTGTAGTGTTTCAGTACTTTCACTGTGGTGGTCAGTATCCTGGGCTTTAGTCCTATCACTGCTTTACATTTCCATAGTGTGCACAACAGCCTGGTTAGGGTCCAGTTGTGCACATCTTCACAAAGGCAGTGCCTCTACAGACCCTGTTAATTGCTGCCCCATAAGCTTAACAAGTGTAGTCTGCAAATCTATGGAGAGGATCATAATTGAGCTCATAAACAAAGATATAGGGGACATGCAGACATTGTACCCATCCCATTTTGGCTTGGTCAGGGCAGATCATGCCTTTTGTACTGGGTTGACATCTTCAAATTGGTCACTTAGGCCATTGTTGGGGAAAGGCAGTCCATACAGCCTACCTTGGCCTTGCAAACACTTTCAACACAATACCCCACTCAGGTATTGTGGAAAACCCTAACAACTGAAATGTAAACCCATATGTCACAAGATGGGTTGCAAACTGGCTTAAGGACGGGACCCACAGGGTTAGAGTTGCTGGCACTATGTTAGACTCCAGGCTGGTCACAGGTGGTGTCACACAGGGCTCAGTCCTTGGCCCCATTGTTTGTCATGTACTTCCCAGAAGTACAGGCCAACATGGGAGGACTTTGGATGACAATGTTAGCAGATGACTGCACACTGGGCACCATAGTGGACAGTGCATCACACACAGATATCCTTCAGAAGGGACTCACAGTAACTGATAGCTGGTGCCAGGGCCATGGCCTGAAGTCAGAGTGCACAACATGTGTAGACATACCCTTCAGGAAAAGCAAGGTGACCCCAAGCTACCATATAGGTGGCAATCCTCTAAGCACAGAGGAGGTTATCATGGACCTGGGGACCCAGGTTAACAGTCGCCATTCTTCTGAGACTCACATTGCTAAAGTGGCTAGGAAGACCTTCTACATTGCCCACCTGATCAGGATGGGATTCACATCCAGATCTAGTGGGTCATTGTTCCCCTGTACTCTTCACTTATCAGACCGGTGATCAAGTCGAATGCCCTATTCTGGCTGTATCTCACCCAACATCTGCAGCAATTGGAGACACCCTGACTGTCCCCCACCTAAAGGATCAAGGAACCCCAACAGCTGTCATATGCTGCCAGATTGAAGACACTCACACTCTATTCACTCACATACCGTCTGCTTAGAGGTGACATGTGCCTGACATGTGAGGCCATGTCCAAACAGAGATTAATGGGCATGCTCCACCTCAGACTCAGAAGATCCACCTGAACCACTAGTGCAGGTGACTTACACCTTAGCAGGGATGTATGTTGGACATGTTGGAGGGATGGAGTTATCACTGGAGACTCCTATGCTGTGGAATACAATCCTGGTCCATTTGAGGCAGAGCACCTTGCTGGCTGTGTTCAAGAGGTATCTTGACCTAATGCTAGTCGGAGAATGTGTTTGTCCATCAACACATTGTGCGTAGTTCGACATGTCATATGTCTTGTTTAGTATACTGTGCCTCTGTCTACCTGTGACATAACATTGATACCCAGGGTAAACCTCCCATCTCCCATCCACTCATTAGGATTCCTGTTGAGGGACTCAACCAGTGTCTCTATGGACAACCTGTACTGGTAATTTACTCATGTGTGGGGTGGCTTCTGTGTTTTGGATAATGCAGTACAGCCTGTCCTATATATGTCAGTGCTGGGGTTCAGGTCCCTCATGTGCATAGCTCCCTGCCATTCAGATTGTACAAGGTGCAGCATGTGCATTGATTCCAGCTTGGACATGGCTTTCTACATCAGGCACAGCTTGCATCTGGGTGGACAGCATGGCAGTGTGTGGAGCTGCACTCTGTTTAATCAGACTACACATTACATGTGTTCCAGCTCTGTCATACTCCTGGTGAGGTACTGTTGTGGACTTTACAGGTGCTGGATGTGTGTGCATGAGGTACACCCACAGGGGCTGTTGTGGTCATTTCTAATGCTGATGAAAGATAACTGCAGAACCAGAATGACCTCCCCTTAGCTAGATGTCAGACAGCATGGACCATACAATCACAACTGAAAACAGGACCCTCTCCACAAAGGGAAAGTGTCCTGTCTGGTGGACCCCAGCCATAAACAAACTGTATGACAGATGAGGGTTACTAATGCAAGACAGGGCTACATCTCCAAAAGGGAAGACAGCTGTGATCAGCACTAGTAGAAAGCTACATTATCTCATAAAGACATGCAAGGTCAACTTGGGGACATAAATCACCAAAGACAATGAAGGTAACCACACTGCTTTCTTCAGTTATGTCAGACACCTGGTTGTGAACCCTCGGATATGCTCAGAGTTGGTACACAACAACATATATTCCAGTGACCTGACAGATATTGGCAACATTCCGGACAGCTTCAGTGCGATTTACCCCTCCCTCACCCCCAAAACAAGATAGTTATCACTGCTGTATGTAACCTCACTGTCATCTTGGATGTCCATGTGAGAGCCACACTCAGCAAAGACAAGTACACAGCATCCATGGGACCTGCTGGTATCTCCAGTTGCATGCTATGTGAACTCCAGAAGGGCTGGACCCATATATACAACTGCTATTTAACCTTAGTCTTGCTACAGGATATGTACCTGAACACTGGCATACGGCAACAGTGGTCCCACTCCAAAAGGGGATGCCTCCACAGACCATGGCAACTACCACCACACAGGCTTAACCAGCCTTGTCTGCAAAGATATGGGAGGAGTCATGGAGCTCTTACACAGACACATTACTGACCCACGGACCCTTGTTCCCACCTAGTTCAGCTTTGTACAGGGCAGATCCTGCCTTTTGCACCTTTGCACCCGAAAAGTACCTACCATGAAGATCAGGGTTCTTCAACACATGTCATATGCTTCCAGAATAGAGGAAGTCCAGCTTTGTTCAGTGTCATACCGCATACTTACAGGTGACCTATGCCTGACATACAAGACCATGTCCAATCAGGATTTGGTGGACATACTCCACTGCAAGCAATCCAAATCCACCAGAGCCATGAGAGCTGAGTATTTGAACCTCAGCACATACATGTATAGGACATGCTGGAGGGACAGAGTCATAACTCAGAGGCATCTCACACTCTAGCAGAGTATCCCAGTTCATGTTTGACAGAGTCCCTCACTGACTCTCTTCAGGAGACATCTGGACAACTGCATATGAGACGGAGGCACAGACTAGACAGAGACACAGTCATGTTATTCAATTACGTAAGGGGTCATAATGTGTCACTACTAAGTCAGAGGCACAATATTCAGAATCTATTCTGTACACTTATTACCACTATAAGGGGTGGCAATAGCCACATCACTATGGCTAGGCTTATACATGCACTAGGGCAGATAGCCTAGTAGTACACTATGACACTATGAAACACCGGTGTATGTGTAGCTATTGTCAATCAAACAGTATGATGTGGCTTGGGGGCTTGATATCTCCCTGTATTCCAACATTGTTTTGTCTATTCCTTCTAGCATGTCTAGGGATCAGTTGCTAGTGTCCTCTCCTGCTCAGCTGGTGAACCTGGGAATATTGAGGCACTGTTACAGTTGCCTCATGTACACTGACAACCCTCTCCTTCTGCCATAAAACACACATACATGTGAGAGATGCAACTATATAGCCAAAGTGGAGGCTGAGCTCTCTCAACATAGGACTAGCAAGACCAGAGAGAGGGTGAAGGTAACCACACACACATCTTTAATCCAGTCTCACATGGCACTGTCACAACTTAAGATCATACACATAGACACACAGAGACACTCTCGGAGGCTCTGATCAGAAGTCTACCAGAATGGCGGTGGCCACCACAGCAGACACTCACACAACTGCCTCCACAGGGCACAGCACATGCAACACATTGACCACAGAGTCGGTGTGCCAAACAGTCACAGCCCTTAAGGCCAAACACAATGCCAGACACACTTGTCATAGGTGACTCCATAGTCAGACACACTGATGTCCCACTCACCAGATCAGGTACAGAGGAGGTCACAGTAAGCTGCCTATCGGGCACTGGAATCCACCACATAATGCAAGCACTCAGGTCACTAAACTGCAAGTACAGGTCTGACCCAGTCATAATCCATGCTGGTGTGAACGACCTGAGATGTACCTCCCTGGACTACATGGAAAGAGACATAGAGGATCCCTCTGATTATGTAGGCCAGGCAGGTATGACCCTGACCTTCGGCAGTATCCTACCTTCACCAAGTATGATGCCACATAAACAGAGACAAGATGATCAGCTGTAGTATTTTGCTTAGACTATGGTGTCATTCTAAGGGGTCCAATGTCTGTCTGCCTGGGATGACATGCTGGACAGGCCACGGTGATTTGCAAGGGACGGCTTGCACCTGTCACCCTTGGGCTTCCGAGTTTCAGATGATGCTCTTGCCACCCCATTGTGCCTTTTTATGCAAGATTCAGATTCTACACCAACCACCCTAGAACACAGTAAAGGAAAGACACTAAGGGTAATGCTGCTCAATGCCCAAGGTCTCAACCTCAAGCTGCACACACTCTATGCCCTTCTCAGTATGTAGCACATTGATGTCTGTGCTGTGCCTGAAACCTGGTTCACAGCTTCTGACAGCACCCGGCACTATCGGGTGTTACCTCATATCATGCATTCCGGCACCAGCATCCCGACAACACCAAGAAGGATGGTGGGTGTCCATATTCATCAAGGACACCCTCACCTCATGGTTGGTGGCAACACACGATGCATCGGAGACCATCCAGGTGCCAGTGACCGTAGGCAAGACTGCTCTGCAGTTTGTAGCATGTTACATGCCACCGCTCAAACTCAGGTACCTCACACAGCTATCCTGCAAACACTGAAGGGGATAAATGTATCTCCAAACACCATCCTACTGGGTGATTCCAACTATCCACATATAGACTGGGATCACTAATCATGCCACAACACTCTAACACAAAAGTTCCAAGAGTTCATACACTGAAATGCCATGGAACAACTGGTCCCAATCCCCTCAAGTGGAGGCAACATACTAGAACACATCATCACGAACATGGGGTCACACTGTTCAACACCAGACATATACCCATCATTGGTGAGATCAGATCATGGACTACTCTCAGTGGGAGTCCACATCCCACCCACACCCCAGATGGGAAATGAAACGGTGAAGACCTTCTCAAATGCCGACTTCACATTTCTGAGGACTGGTGTGGTCTCTTTCAAGGCCCCAGGCCAGCAGACACCATTACCCAAGCCACTGTATCACTTAGAAATGCCTTCTACCAGCACCTCCAGGACTGCATGGTTCAGGCAATCCCAAATAATAATGACTCTTTGTACCACAGGCAAGCATCCAGTCTGGTGGACCCTAGCCATAAACAAGCTGTACAACACAAGGAAGGAGCTACTACAAGATAGAGCGTAATCCGTGGGGAAGACACGCCTGCTCCTTCTGAGTAAAACACTGCGTTGCCCGGTGCAATCATGCGAGACATGTTTTGAGACTAAGCCCAGTCAGGACTCCAGGGACAATCATGAGGCCTTTTTACCTATGTTTGAAACCTGGGAGGAAACTCCCAGATATGCTCAGACTTAGTTCAGAATAATGTTGATATCACTGCACCTACAGACATTGGCAACATACTGGCTGACAGGTTCAGTGCAGATTTCTCCCTCCCCCAACTGGGGGTATGTACACCAGAGGATTGTAGCCCCCAAACATCTCCACTGCTGGGGTGGGAACTGCTCAATCCAAGGCAGAAAACACTTTATCCATGGGACCAGATGGTGTCCCCAGTTGTGTGCTCCATGAACTCAATGAGTAATTACACCCGCAGTTAGGGCAGCTGTTTAATCTTAGCCTCACCTCAGGATATGTTCCCAAGGAGTGGCATACAGCAATGGTGGACCCACTTCACAAAGGAGGTGCCTCCACCAACCCCAGAAACTACCATCCCATCAGCTTGACAAGCCTGTTCTGCTAAGCTATGGAGAGGATCATAATGGGAATTCTAAATGAAGACATAGGGGACTTGCAGACATTGGATCCAATCCAGTTTGGCTTTGTCAAGGGCAGATCATGCCTTTTAAACTTGGTTGACTTTCAAAACACTCACCCAGGCCATTGACGTGGGCAAGGCAGTCCACACAGCCTACCTTGACCTGGCAAAGGCTTTCGACACAATACCCCACTCAGGTATCATTGAAAACATCACCAGCTTAACTGTGAACCCATACATCACAGCATGGGTTGCAAACTGGCTAAGTGACGGAACACACAGGGTCAAAGTTGCTGGTGCCAGTTCACACTCTAGAGCTGTCACAAGTGGTGTCCCACAGGGCTCAGTCCTGGGCCCACATTTGTTCAGTATCTACTTTTCAGAAGTATGAGCAAACACAGGAGGATTACGGCTGACAAAGTTTGAAGATGACTGCAAACTGGGAAGCATAGCTGGAAACCCATCTGACACAGACATCCTTCAGAAGGGTCTCATAGACACAGATAACTGGTGCCACGGCCATGGCCTTACATTAAACACTAAACAATGCATAGCCATACCCTTCAGGAAGAACAAGGTTACCACTACTTCCCATCTAGGTGGCAATCCTCTAAGCACAACGTAGGTTATTAGGGACCTGGGCACCCAGGTTGACAGTGACCTTTTGCTTGACACTCACATTGCCAGGGTAGTTTGGAAGGCCTTCTACACTGGCCACCTCATCATGCAGTGATTCACATCTAGATCAAGGGAGGTCATCGTTCCCTGTACTCATCACACCAATGATTGCATACACTGCCCCATTCAGATTGGATGGGCCCACAAATTCCTCGACAGGAGGTGAAAGGGTCTCAAACATATTTCTTATGCTGCCCGACTGAAGGAATTCCAGCTGTATTCAGTCACTTACTGACTGCTCAGAGGTGACCTGTGCCTGACATACAAGGCTATGTCCAACCCAGAATTTATGAACATGCTTCACCTCAAGACCTCTACATCCATCAGAACTACAAGGGCAGGAGACCTAAACCTCAACACAGATATTAATAGGATGTGCTGGAGGGACAGATTCATCACCCAGAGAGTCCATATGCTGTGGAACAACATCCTGGTACATGTGGGGCTGAGCACCTCACTGGCTTTGTTCAAGTGAGATCTTGACCAATGGATGGGAGATTGCAGATATACCCCAGGGATAACCTCAGTATCACTGCTTGACAGAGGCACAGCAAAATAATGGGCATATTATCCATCAACTTGCGGGGTGGCAGAAGCCACAAAACTCTGGGCTAGGCTTATTAATGCCCTAGGGCAGATAGCCTAGTATGAACCTATGGACATAGGCCTGGGGCAGTTCCTGCTATTAGGACAGTGGTCTGCAGCAGGCTATATAGTAGTAGTCGGTTTTAGCCATTGGTTTTGACCATGGCTATTCCATGTTGCTTCTTGTTGTGGTACAAACATGGGTGTGTGGTTATCCATGCTATTTATTGCTAGACACCCTCATTTTGTATCTTGTTCCATGTTTTTGCACATGTACATCACTGTATGACGTGCAGCTGTTTCCGCAGGGTCATATGCGTGGATATGGCTGTTAGTTGGGGTCCTCAGGTGTGCATATTGTACATGATATTACATTACTTAACACATGGCATTCATGCCTCAGGTGGTGCTGCAGGGCCACCTCTGTCGGATACACATACTACACTCCCTGTACATTTGGAAGCAGGTTGTGTCATGTTAGGCATCCCTGTTACTGTATGAGTGAGTCAGAGCGGGTATCAGTCCCAGTGTTCCTACTGACCAAGCATATGTGCTATGCGTTGCCTCTTTGCCAAGGCCAGGGCATACTGGGCACGCCTCCTTCTGCCTACTGGGACAAGGTCAGGTTGTTCCTCCTCCGAGTCACCCCTTGCCTGGGGTGGCCGTGGCGATGGTGGGGGGATGTTTGGCCCAGCCCTGTGCTGGTCCTGCTGCAGCTGTTTCCGCAGGATCATATTATGTAGCATAGCACATATCATGATCATTTGGGTACATGTAGTTGGTGTGTACTGCAAAGCTCCACCAGATGTGTCCAGACACCGGAACCATGACTTGAGCAGCCCAAACACACGCTCTATGATATTACGTGTTTGTGCGTGTGCCTCATTATGGCGTTCCTGTTCAGGTGTGTGTGCATTTCTGATGGGTGTCATCAGCCACGGCTCAAGTGCATAACCTGCATCCCCCACTAGGTGTCCGTGTGGGAAGTCCCCATTGGCAAATGATTGGTACAGCTGCGCCAGATGCCAGATGTGGGAATCGTGGTAGCTCCCAGGGCAGCCAGCACACACATTCATTATTATGCCCTGGGCATCACACACGACCTGGCAGTTGATGGAGGGGTATCCCTTGCGGTTAATGTAGACTCTACCCGCTCACCAGCTGGTGCTTTGATGCGTATGTGCGTGCAGTCTATTGCACCCAGCACCTCAGGGTATCCGCTATTTGCTGGAAGAGACGATATTGCTGGCCACAACCTCACGGTCATTAGGGACATATATATGATCACTGACATGTGGTGACATGGCATCCAGGAACTGGTGCAGTACCCTGGAGGCTGATGCCTGTGATATCCCCATCATATCGCCAGTTGGTCTCTGGAAGGTACCTGTTGCTAGTATTCTTAGGCCAACACATACCTTGGTTTCCACTGGGATGGGTTCCCCTCTGTTGGTTCTGTGTGTGAGGTGTGGCCTGCACAGCTCAACAATCTGCTGCAGGAGCTCTCTGTCCACTCTATAGCGCTCTACTATCTCCAGCTCATGTAACCCATGGTAGGTGACCCTGAGCCTGTATACTCTTCTCCTTCTCCTCACTCTGGGTTGTCTGTCAGCGTCTGCATTGTCACCACCCTCAGCAATTCGCCTATGCCTGATTATAATAGCCATGGCAGCCCCTAGCATTTCTGCTCTGAGTTCAGCTTTTTTTCAGTTTTCAATTCTGATAGCTTAGTTTCTGGCAGTATCTCTTGTGAGAAACAGCCTTCACTGCTCTTTGTTGTGTTTTAAGTGCTGGGCTGGGCTTCTAGTCTGCCTGTGTAATTGCCTGCTTGTAATTGTTTCCACCAATTAACTCCAGCAGTATTCCCTGGCAGTTTCCCTGTATTTTGGTTGTTTCCTGTTTCCTCTCTGTTTCCTGAGGGGGAGCAATGTGCACACCAGCTTAAACACGCTCACAGTCACTTAAACGCATGCACACATCCCTACACCATGTTACACGCGCGCACACATCCTTACACGGTGTTAGCTAGGCTGATTCATGCTAAAACGCTACAAGCACACTGCCTTGCACACGTACACGCCCGCGCAAACCGTTGTAAACAGTTTGCAACACACTCCCACATGTTGAACCTGCCTTACACGCCACGCGCACAAGATGCACATATATCAAGAAACTTTGAGTGTAGGGATAGCGTATACCCTCAATTTCTTGACTTTCCTAGTGTTCTGTTGGGACACACCTCCCTCCCTGATGTCTGTCTGTCATCTGTTACCTTACATTGCCCTCCAATCTGGTACATTTCTTTCTATCCTTCCCCCTCCGTGATGTCACCTACCTCTTACTCTGTTCCTCTCCCTTCTCTAACTCTTACACTACTCAGAAAGTGCTCATTACCTATGTGGCAGTGTGATTCAGTATTGTAACCCTCATTTACATAGGATTGCCTAGTAATGCTTAGTTACATATCTTACACGGAGCTTCCCCCCCTTGACAACCACTAAACGGAGGCCATATTGTTTTTAGTCTGCAAGTCCCTCCATTGACATTCCATGTAATACATAAATCCCACAATTGTGGGCTTATAAGCTTCGGTTTTCAGTTTTAGGTAGCGCACCCGTTTTGCGGTGTGCGCTGCAGTTAAACACAAAAATCCCGTGAAAAAAAAAGTTAAATAACTTATTTTTGCAACACTTTTCATGCCAATGGCCACATATTTGGCCATTGGCATGCTTAATGACACATATGCACCCTTTATTTGGAGCTGACATAGCTCCGTTTTTGATTTTGCAGAAATGTACTCAGTTGTCAGCTGAGTACATTTCTGCAGCTAACACGTCCATTACACGGACTGGTTTCTGCTTCGTGGATCGCTCAAATACCTCATTTGCATATCTTGGAGCTGCAAATGAGGTATTGAGCATTTCCACGCCAGTCCGTGTAAGAGACGTGTTAGCTGTCTCTTACACGGAGGTTTGGGCTGTACCTGAATCGGGAGGCTTACACGGAGGCTTACACTACTCTTGAACTCCGTGTAAGCCTTCCTGAATCTGGCCCTTTGTCTTTACAAATAAAACATTGTCTTGCAGTATTTCCTTGGCATCGCCTTCCCTGCTTTACTAAGGTCATAAGCTTCTCATCTTCAAAATCTGAAAACCCACTGAAACAAATTTCATAATTAAATAATTTCAACCACACGACTCTCATCAAATTCTAAAATGCAGTTTAAAAGTTCACTTAGTTATTTTATTTACCCAGTGTTGACTGGGTTACTCCCACTAGACTAGTAGGGTCTTTTCAGGGGATACCTAAAGTGGTATAGCTGCATTATCAGTAGCTACACAAAAAATGTCTGTACCCACTTATAACCACTTAGAAAAAAAGTGTAGAGGTTGGAATCATAACAACATCAAAATATAATGGAAAATGTAAAGGTTAACCATGCTGGTGATCCACCAACATCAATACACTTTCCAATAAGCATAGTAAAAGAAAAAAAACTATAAATTACATATCAGATCAAGCTTGAATGAAAAAGCTCACTCAGACTCTTGTCATAGACTGCTGTGAGGGAAAGGTGAGCTTGCTTTTTCTTATATTGCTTTCTTGTAGATCATATTGCTTCATTGACTTCTTCTATTTTGTATATTTTTGTGTTTTTTGTTTATACTGTCTTTTAGCTATATTCTGCTTTCAACTGCATATTTAAATTAGGAAAGAGACCAGAGCTGTGTCTCTTGTGAGTCACACAGAAACTAAACTCAACTGCCTCTCTAGTTGCCTGTGCCTTATGTTAATTTGACCACATATTTCCTTTCATCTTCTCTTTCATTGACTATTGTCAGTAAGCACAACAATTATCAATTTGTAAAGACACTCACTTCATTTATTGACCATCCCATGTGTATTCCACAGAGCCAGAATGCTAAGTGCTCAGACCATCCAATCTATCTGCCTCTTTTAAAATTAGTGGCTCTCCCTTTAGATTGCTAAAGCTTGAGTTACTCCCTCTTTCATATTTAACTGCTTAGTATATGTTGCTGTTCTTAGGATATTAACCCATTTTCCATCTTATCTTTCTTCTTGTATTCTGCCTCTTGGTGGTCATCCTAGAATTAGTGTTTATGCTTTGTTCTGCTGAGAGAAGGAGCACAGGGACATTATTTCCTAAAGAGTGAGGATCACCAGAAAGACCAATAACTGCTTCATGGGTGCTAGCTTGGAATTTGTGCTTATATTTTGCTCCTGGTTACAGAGCAGAGGGCATTGACTCCTGACTGTCTCTGATTGGGTAGTGATTGCCTGTGTGGGACCTTCCTGATGGGTCTGGTTGCAAATCAAGGCATCTACCAGAAAAAATGTTACAATGAGCCTACAGACACCTGCATCATCTGGGACAAGATTGTTGATCACGAAAGAGCCTGTGGCCTACTTTTCATCTTGGGATTGGTGCTACTGTTTTGCTTCTATTGACAGAAGAAGCAAAGGGTCACTGTATACCAATGCAGTAAAGTTCTGGTGAGACCAGCACTACTAATAGTCATGTAGTAGCCAATTAGGTGAATACCCACTATTCATCATTCTTGACAAACCTAATTATTTATTTTCAGTAAGTACGGCTTGATTAATGATGCAGTGGTGCAGCGGTAGTGTTGTAACCTCACAGCAAGAGGTTCTCTGGTTCGATTCTCGGCTGGGGTGCCTTCTGTGCGGAGTCTGCATGTCCTCCCTGCATTCATGTCGGTTTCCTCCAGGTGCTCTGGTTTCCTCCCACGTTACAAAGACATACATCTGGAGCATTTCCCCCCGGGCCTCCACTGAAAATTGGCTTAGTTCCAAGTTGGATTTTCCCAGTTAACAAATGTTAAATAAATTGACTGCTTTCTAACCTCACTTCAGATTATCTACCTAAATATGTCATCCATAAATCATCAGGGTCTATTTTAGTACTTTCCCATTAAGTGTTTGACGTTACCCTCTATAGATGCAGGCATCTTGAGTTGACATTTTTCCTGTAAAAGCACCCTTGAAATTTCACCAATACCTAGTTGCACACAAGGCAACTAGTTTGCAGTGACAAGCGCTACTCCCAGAGTGGCAAACCAGATACTCCTGACATTGCTTTATATTCTCAGTAACTATTTAATCAATAAAAAGGGCCTGTTGCCATGGATATGAACTTTCCCACTATCTCCATTACCAGCTTGGTGGATATGGGCATCCTGAGGCAATGTCATGTTTACATGCAACCAGCTAATTCTTTAACCAACTGATAAGGTATGTCAGAGATGTATTTACAGAATGTCACTGGAGGCAAAGCTCTCACATAAAAGTACTCCTAATGTCAGTCAGGTTGTCAGTAGTATGCATGCTGCACCCATCACACAGAATTCAAAGCAGACATATCGACCCACATATGCTGAGGTACTTAAATGTAATCTTCCTAAACCACAAAGACCTCCTAGACAAAGTACACAGTACAAATACCCTCAGCAGCCCTGAATTCACTTTTGAAAACAACATCTGTATCAACACATACAGCCACATGTCATGGAGCCCCTACTTCTAAGCCCATAAGGCAAGCCATCACACAATCCAACATGCTGGTCATTGAAGATTTCATTGTGAAACACACTGATGTCCCTCTCACCAGACTGTGTAAGGAGAAAGTCATGTCAGTTGCTTATCAGGGGCCAGGTTCTGCCACATTACACACACACTCAGGCCACTGGACCACAAGTATCCGTATCACTGAGTCATAGTCCACGTGGGTGTAAATGACCAGAGACATACCTCCCTAGACTAGTGGCTCCCAAACTTTTATGGGCTAAGAGCCACTTTCAAAAATGGTAATTTCTCGTGACCCACTACTTACTTCTAATGCATATTTTAAAAGACCAGGATCATGATCAAATGGGGCACTAGGCAGGGTAATAGACTGGAGCACCTCCTGCAGCTACCCCCTTCCCAGCCATTTCAGTGTTCCACTACTTGGTTATTTCTCTCCAGTTACCATGAACACTGTTCAAACCTATCACTGTGCATATTGTTTTCTTATTTACTTCTATAATTACAGATATTGAAATAAAATGCACAAACACTGATAGCATTTGCTAAACAAACAATAGAGTCACACAATGAAAACAGACTTAGCATCAGCAGTAAACTTCTCTGCCATTGAAACTCATATTCATTGAAACAGCATTAAAACCCACATTCAAATAAAATGCATCTGGCTCCTTGCACACATTTTTAGTATCATGCATACATGTATGTGTTCTTTGATTCATCTTCCTGATTGTATTAAATTATAACCCTTGTATAATACAGACCACTTGTTGAGTGTGTTTTAAATTTGCAGTTTTGAACATTTTTCCAGTAAGCAATGAAACAAAATGCATGACCCAGTAATGACAAAACTGCCCATTTCAGACGATTTTAACCATAAAAGGCCACTCAGACTTCTGTCATTGCAATCCACCAGTATCAGTTAATAAGCACAATCTCTGCAGAAGTAAACATTCATCCAAATAAGTCCACATTAAAGAGATTTATAACAAATGAAGAAGCTGCTACTGGCAAACAACTTTACATTACAATGTTTCATATGCAAATTCAGTGCCTGCTGTCCTTGAAGAATTAATTGCCTATGTTACATTAAAGAAAAATTGGTAAGTTTGCAAAATTGCTGTAGGGAATGTCTGAGAAACCGACAAGTTTGCAGTTACTAGGCATCTTATACAAAGGAGGACACATTCAGAAATGCAGAATCCCTATCCCCCCCTTAAAAATCACCAAGTAATTGTTAACTAGGGCATTAAATACCAAGCCTTCATATCTTTCAACCTCTTACTACAAGAAATCTGGACAAATCCTAAAATAATGGGGAGGGAGGGGGACAAAGGCCCCAAAATAGGGATAGGTTATAAATATTGTTCTTATAGACTTAGAAACTTGCTAGAAAACTCAAATGTATTACATTATTTAGTTATTTCAATCCATTTGCCAGAAAACTACAAATTTTATGATGAACAGGCCAAAAAATATGAGGCAAAATCTGGACATTTGAGAGGCATCCATCCCTCTCAACCACTTAGTGCAAGAAATCTAGACAAAGCCTAAAATAATGTGGATACAATGGTCCAAAAATAGGGATTGATTTTAAATATTGTTCTTTTTAACTTAGAAAGTTTGCAGAATAACAGAATTTGTGTTAGCATCCGTTTTTCTGAAGGAAGTCTGAAACTCATATATATATATATATATATATATATATATATATATATATGTGTGTGTGTGTGTGTGAGAATGTGTCATTCAGTCCTCTGTGATTTGCCACAAAACCACAAATTTTATGAGAAACAGACCAAAACTGTGAAGCTAAATCTGGACAGTTGAGAGGTATGTTAAACACACACACACACCTACCCTCTCTCTGCTCTAACACACACCTACCTTCTCTGAGCTCTCTCTCCATCACATATACACACACACACACACACACACACACACACACACACACACACACACACACACACACACACACACACACACTTTCTCTTTAAATGAAATGGCTAGTTTAAATTCCACTTGTGAGTGCAGAATGGGTTTATATCTGCGTTGGTGTACGTGCATACGATGCACGCACAGTCCTCCTTAAAAGAAAAGATGCCACCCACCATGGTGTTAAGTAATGTTTTTTTTTTACCAGAGAGGGCCCCTGTAGCTACTGCGGCTGCCTATGTTGCCTAGTGCTGGATCTGGCTCTGATTATTAGTTTAATTATTAAACTTTAATATTTAATGAGACCCACCCAAAATCAGCTTGTGACCCACACTTTTAGGAACCTCTGCCATAGACTATATGAAGAGACACATCATGAAGCTTTGGAAGTGTGTGTTCCAGGCTGGTATGAGCCTAGCATTGAGCAGCATTTTACCTTCTCCAAGGATGATGCCACAATATAAATAGAATATGACTGACTTTAATAATTGGCTTAGTTTCTGGTGATATTCTAAGGGGGTGTAATATTTGTCAGCATGGAAGGAGATGGTCAATAGACCATACTTTTTTTTTTTTTTTTGCCAGGGATGGTCTGTACCTCTCCCTTCTAGGCTTTCAAATATTAACTGAAATAGTGCCTTCTTTAGGTAATACCAGACTGAAAGTACTTCTATCACAGCAAATCAAAACCAAGAAAATTTAAAGGTGTTACTGCTCAATGCTAGGAGTCTAAACAAGAAACTCCACTTCTTATATGCTTTCATCACCTTAGACAATGCTGATGTCTGCATAGTCACTGTGAGAAGGTTTAAAGTCATGGAGAGCACCCTGGCAGTGCAAGACTAGACTGCCTTCCACACATTTAGACTAGCTACTACATAGACATGGACTGAAGAAGGAGGTGTCTCGATTTACATCAAAAATAAATACACCTCATGGTCAAACAAGATGATGCACTTGTGCTTCTCCACTTTCAAATCACCATAGACAAGACCCCATACTGCTTCATTGTAAGCTGTAGGTTCCCCTGTTTGATCCAGGAAATCTGTAACATATATTTAAGCTTAGTGGAAACACTCACCATCCAACCCAATACCATGGTCAAGGGCAACTTTAATTACCCCCCTATTAACTGGGAATCATATACAAGACAAACTGGGCAGGCACCGAGGTTCCTGGATTTTGTAAATACAAACTCCATGGACCAGATTGTCAGTACACCAGCCAGAGGAGCAAACATATTGGATCTGGTCCTCACTAATATGGGAGAGCACTACACAACCCCTAGTGTAATGTCCTCCTTAGTAAGGTCAGACAAAAAAATGGTCTCCTTTGAAGAAAAATAAAACTTGGAACTCCAGATAACCCTGTAGTGTTCAGGAACTACTCTAAGGCTAACTTCCAACTATAAACTGATAACCTGGCAAAATTTCAAGTCCCCATAAAACCTGAGAACACTGCTGCCTATGTGGAACTACTCACAGAAACCATATGAAGCATGTTAATAGCTGCATATATGCATCTGTATCCAACAGGAATAAGAACAGAACTAATTAAAAAAATAAGCCACCCTGGTGGAATCACAGCATCATTAGTTAGTATAACAGAAGGAAGAAAATCATGGCAAAAATTAGGAGATGTAGAATCCAGCATGATAAAAGCACTCTCACCAAACTAAGCAAACATCTCAGAGGACAAAGTCTATCAAAGCCAAATTTGAGGTACAGTTGGCCTCCCCTGGCTAAGAACAACCACAAGGCATTGTTTAGCTATGCCCACAACCTCAAAGGCAGTACACAATTATGTGCAGCGCTCATTGTTAATGGGGCCACTTATACTTAGCTAGAAGATATAGCAATCCTAGTGGCAGATAAATTTAGCTCTAACTTTATCCCTCTCTCCCCCTCAACCTCCTCTCAGGAATTATTATTAAATATAACTCCCCCCCTACTATCACTAGGGAACAGGTCCTCAGTGTTCTTTCTTAGGCCAAGAACACTGCATTGATGGGGCCAGACAATATTGCAGAAGGTCTTGTTTCATGCTATTGAGAAGGCATATCAGGCCCTCTGGAATGGCTATTTAACTGTAGCTTCCAAACAGGCTTCAGGCCTCATGAATGGAGAATAGCAACAGTCATCTATCTGCACAAAGATGGGCCATCTACAGACCCTGGAAATTACAGACCCAACAATTTCACTAGCCCCATATGCAACGCCATGGAAAGAATTATAATGGAATGATCAATAATGACAAAGGAATCCTTCAGATACTCGACCCAGCCCAGTTTAGTTTTGTCAAGGGCAGGTCATGACTACTCAACCTGTTGGACATTTTTGAGAAGGTCACCAAAGCAATGGATGAGGGGCATGTGGTTCACACTGCCTACCTTGACCTGGCCAAGGCATTTGACACTATACCCAACTCAAGCATTATTAATAAACTCAGGAGGTTAGATGTAAACTCTTATATCGCCCAGTGGCCAGATGGCTCACAGACAGGACCCAGGAAGTTAGAACTGGGAGCCTACCTTTACAAAGAAGCCAGTCACAAATAGAGTCCCTCAGGGATCGTTCCTGGAACCACTCCTTTTTGGCATTTACTTCTCTGAAATCAAGGCCCGTGTTAAGGGCCACTTGATGACCAGATTTGCAGACAGTTGCATATTAAGACTAGTCATAGAATCCCCCACCGACATTAATGTTCTCCAGGAAGGGCTGCCACAGACAAATAACTTCTGTCAGAGCCATGGGACTAAAACTAAATGCCAAGAAATGCATAATAGTATCCTTTAGGAAGTCATCCACCCGTGTTAACTATCATATTGACAACACACCCCTAAGTGTCAACCCAGTAGTCAGGGACTTGGGTGACACATACACAGTAATCGAGCCTTTGACAATCACATGCCCACAATAGCGAGGAAATCATTCTATGTTGTGCAACTTATAAACAAAGGTATGGCATCTAGGTTCAATGAGGTCATTGTTTCACTACATCAGACCTATCACTGAGAACAATGGCCCCTTTGGTTTGTATCTAACTAGGCACATTCAACAACTGCAACGGCCACAGTGATTCCTCTCTAAAAGAATACAGGGCATAAGTAACATGTCCTGCGCAGACTGCCCCAAAGCCCTTTCCTTGTATTTTGTTTCCTAAAGGCTGTTGAGGGCAGATCTATGCCTGGCATACAAGGCATTGTTGGACCTCACCATGGTGGACCTCCTGCATATCCACAAAACAAACAGCACCAGAATTAGACATTCTAAATACTAAAGTCTTGCCTGTGATATAAATATGACCTGCTGGAGAGGCGGGTATGTATTTCAGAGACAGCTGCTTCTCTGGAACAGGGTCCCCCTCCATGTGAAGCAGAGTTCCTCCCTAACCCAGTTTAACAGTAACTTGGAAAATTGTATGGAGAAAAGGAAATTCATTCCTGGTTTGGTACCTATGCCTCTAGTGGACACAGGCAACCTATAAATGGTTCATCTCCCAAGCCCCTGCTTACATTTATCAAGGGTACTGGAACTTAGCAGAGATTTGGGATGCATGGCTAGGCTTAAAAAGGTCCCAGTGGTCATTAGCCCATTGCACACCTATAAACGTACGAACCTAAGATAACCCACAAATGAAGAATAACATCAGAAATTTCTTTTAAAATTTGTAAAATAGTGATTAGGCCTACTAAAGCTGCACATGAACTTAGGTTAGCATGTAAAGCCAAGACCAAGTACAAATCCTTTCTAGGTATCTTAGGAAACTGACAAGTAATATCTCACATTGCTTTAAACTTATTCAAAATGGTACTGTTTGTTCTGATGAACCAGTCAATTAGCAAATATATTCAGCATATAAAGTTTACCTCAGAAACAGCTATCAAAAGCACACTTAAAAACCTGAACCTATGAAATTTCCCATCATAATTAAGGATAATGTCTTGAAGGAAGTTTCCAAGAGAAAAAATAATCCCTCTCTACTCAATCATAAAACCTTATAATGTACTTGGCTATTTAATAAACAGTGCTAAACACTGAGCAGAGCCCCTCATTAAACTATTTTAACAAAGCTTATCAATTTGTACTGAAATGTTTGAACTTCTGGACCCACAGTATCAAGTCACAAACTTCCATTAGGTTAAAAACACTCACACACTTTTCCATTTGATGCAAATAAAATGGTGCAGAATATCATCTCAGGTTCATAACATTATCATATTAAAATAAAATATTAAGTTTCACATGCAGTAGTTTAAAACTCATTTTCTTCACAATTGTTCATAAGTAAATAAAGCAACCCTCAAAAGAAGACACTAGTTTGTCTGATAGATTTCTTATTAATCCTTAATATACACTTTGTCCCACGCACAAAGGAAAAGAAAATTACCTCCAGTCTGCATTCTTTAAGTTTTTTTGTCAGTCTTCTCTCTTTTTACATATTTTCTTTTCCTTCATATGGAGCAAACTACGCTCCACTACCAGTTCAATACATTAAAAAAAACCTCAGAATTGTTCAACCCTGATGCCAGGGAGGGCCAAAAATTATATGAGAAAGCTCAAAGGAACACACTAAAACTGAGGAAAAATCAATCTGGACATTCTGCTAAAAATCTGACAGGAATTTCTGCACATGAGCTGTTTATTTCTGTAAATAATAAATGGCAACAACTGCCCTACCTTCACTGAAATCTCAAGTTCGAAACTCACTCGCCCCTACCTGCCACGTGCTACTTCCCCCAATTACCTCCTATTTTAGCAATTTAAATAGAAGTAGAAAACAAAACAAAACATTAATAGTGGCAGTAATTAAGAGACAAGACTATATTTTATTGTAATAAATAGATACAACAGAGCAGTCACAAGGTACATATTGACACACACCATCTCCCTTGCCTAAATATTTTTAATATGAAAGAAAACAAAAAATGTTGGTCTGACTCCAGAATGAGTGCACAATTTCACTGCAAACTCAGTGAGGGACTTGGCTTGCCCCAGCCTACCATGTAGCACCATCTACCTCCACACCTCTCCTATTTTGGTAATTAAGTAAAGAGAAGAAGATAGAATAAAAAATATACAATTATAATAGTAGTGGCTTGATGAAGTTTGTTAAGGTAGCTCTCAGTACGTGATCTCCATTCAGCACACTTACATAGCACACATTTACACATTGTTTCTTTAAATCCTTAACTCTGACTCAAGACTGTCTATCTTTTAAATAAATAAATAAATGCAAATTGCCACAACAAAGCAGTCCCAACCTCACAGTAACACAAAATATTCACTCAGAATTACACACAAGTTTCTTTATCAGTATCTGGCTTTAAATTATACTCAACAACTAAAATATTGAAATGTGGTACTTATAATTTGTTTTTCTTTATTAAAAAAGGTGCTAGTATTTCATCATGAATGTCCCCCACTCACACACAACACGCTTAACAGTTTTTTTTTTCTTTAAATACTCTGACTTAAGACTATCTATATTTTAAACAAATAAATTCAAATTGCCTTAACAGTAAAGCAGTCACAACACAATGTTAATGTTAGAGTTGCACAACTCTTTATCTGCCTTTAATTTAGATTTAACATATAAAATATATCACATTTACAATTAAATCAGTTTTTTCCTCTTTAAATGCTCTTAATTCAAAAAGGCTGTATTTAAATAAATAAATGTGAATGGTTACAAGCAAATAGATTTAATATGACTGATCCCCTCAGTCATCCTGTCTCACACATTTCTTTTTCAGTATCTGCCTGCAGGCTGTCACCTTAGATTTAATATATAAAATAAAATAATGGAACTTACAATTTGCTTTTCAGTATTTTAGTGTAAGTATTGATATTACAGTCCAGACTGCTGCCTGCACCATGAGCAATAAAACCAACAACTCTGTCCATTGGCACCACAACAATCTTTTTGCTAGCTGCCTTCTTCCTACCTAAAATAATGGTTGTTGAATGATGCAAATGTAATAAATCCTCCTCTGTCTTTCTTTAACCATAAAATGGTGGCAATCTTCTTTGCACTGTTATATTTATAAACTGTGTGATATGCGGGAACCTCAAGTGCTTCTGATTAGTTGCCAGCTTGCATTCGTCCAGCCAGGTTCAACCAGTCATCTACAAGTGTGGGCAGGACCAGTCCAGAACTCATGAAATTCCGGGTTCTATGGAAAAAAAAAAAAGAAAACAGAGCAAAATGCTTGATTTACGAATAATCTTGGAGGAAACAAATGGACAGGTGGCAACCTTGTGCATAAGATTTTCTCAAATCAGCCCTAACTTACACCAACCAATCTTTTTTTTTTTTTTTTTGAACGAGAAACATCTTTATTAAATTGTCACGTATGACATAGGCAATCTTCGTTTATATAAATGACAATAAAGCATGCCTACACAATTTCAATTGCAAAACATACAAACCAAGCAGACACGCTGCAAACATTATTCATCACTTATAATATACCCACTCTTTGTCAGTCAAACATTACATAGCTCTTTAAAATCCTGTTTTCTTTTAAACCTCGTTCCTCCTCTGCATGTATTCATTCCACAGTTCCCATTTTTCCTATGTAATTTGCACCTACCCTTTTCTAAAGATCCCAATTCCACTTGTTTTATCTGTTACTATCTTCACTACTTCTAGTAACATTGGTTTAGACTTTGATTTCCATTTTCTAGAACTTGCTTTTTTGGCAGCCATCATAATTAGATTCAGCAAGGCCTTACTACATCTAGACAATTCCAATTCTGTATCATAGCTCAAAAAAAAAAGTTCTTTAGTTACACCAATTTACTCACCCAGTATCTCCAACAGAGCAGTCTGCAAGGGATCTTTAAAGTCTGCCAAATTGTTGTTGTGTCTTTCGGCTTTTCCCAGTTAGGGGTCGCCACAGAGGAACTCCAGTCCGCTAATGATTGGCAGTAGATTTTTACATGCTGAGTTGCCAGCCCTGACGCACAACCTTCAATGAAGGTACGCCCATTCACTCATGTCTCCACACAGAAGACGTTCTAGCTGAGAATCGAACAGGACAACGTCTTACTGTGAGGCGACAACGCTACTGCAGCACCACCACCACAGTACACTCCCAAAAATATGTTCTCAGATACCTCTTTCTTCCCCATCACATCTCCAGCATTTGCTGTCTACCTGAGGAAAAATTCTTTGGAGTCTACTTGGGGTATAAAAATACTTATGTAAACACTTCCAAGCAAATACCCTAAATATTTTAGGCTTTGTCGCATATTTAGGAGACATACATATATCTCTTATTGTTTCTTTGTGAATTGTTTATCCAATCTCTTTTCCTAATCCTTTCTAACCTCCTCTGATTTCATGCAATATTTTATATACTCTAGTAATTATTCCTTTCTTAATGACAGCTTCTGTTCTAGATTCTACTAAAAACTCTACCAGTGTTGGTTTTTCATTTAAGGACCCCCCCCCCATTTCTTTCTCTTTGCCTATACTCTGGTATCAATCCTTGATAGGGAAGCAATCTTTAACCTGCAGTCCAATAGGACTATTGCTCGAAATCATGTTTACTCGAAACGTAAACGGCCGAGCACACTTTCGTGAAAGTGCATTTCTACTGAAAATGCACTTTTGCGAAAGAGAAACAAACACAAAGAAAACCCCCCATAAAAACAAAAAAAATAAGATAAGTCATCACGTTTATGCAGGGGGCAAGCCACCTGTGCCCCCCACAACCCCCTACTTTTATATTCCCATGCCGAGATCGCACTCCAGTGGGGAAAAGGGAATATTCCCTTACCCCCATAGTATGATTCGATCTAAGCAACAGCCCCCATCTCTCAGTTGCCAATTTTTTTTACGGTTTTTTTTTTTTTTTTACTTCTCTTTCACAAAAGTGCATTTTTGGTAGAAATGCACTTTCGCGAAAGTGTGTTCGACCATTTACCTTTCGGGTAAACGTGATTTCGAACAACAGTATAGATTCCCAGTCCAAGTAAGTTCTTGGCGTCTTCCCATTCTATTACATTTCCCATTCTAGTTATATGCTCCCAATAATTTGGTTCCTTTGCCAGTTTTCTCCAATAAACTCCAGCTCCTACTTGCCTATTGTCTGTATTCCTAATTGTATTCATCCCAATCAGCAGAATCTCCTTTCTTCATTACAGTGTTGGCTTATTTCTTAGAATACTTTCTGCTACTTTATGAATATAATATTCTGTATGATTATTGTTATTCTCTTTAAAGGTCTGCATACAAAATCCCAGTCTTTCCTTGTTTCTTGAGCTTCCCCCTGTTTCATCGTCATCTCTTTCCACTTTGAATTATAGTCTTTTGCTTGACTCTTGCCACCTTCCCCTCCCAGATACAATCCTTCAGTTCTTTATTAATTGCTATCCACAACTTCTCCTCTAGTTGATAAACATATTCCTGACCTGTGTAGAAGATTAAAGGGAGTAAAAACATTTTAACTGCTTGTATCTTACTATTGACATCCATATAACAGAGCTTCCATTTTCTCAGTTTTGGTATTACCTTTTGTTTTTTTTCTCTTCCCACATATCCTTAGCTGCCACACCAGAATCCTTTTTAATCCATACTCCTAAATACTTAATTTTCATCATGTCCCCATGTTGTTGTTGTTAAATATGTATATTACTGAACCAACTTGTGTGTGGGTACATAATTTACCGCTATTGCCTTTGTTTTAGATTCATTCATTTTGTATCCTGAAAAGATTTGAAACTGTCTCAAAATGTTACATGACACTGTAATGTTCCTTTCTGGTTTTGTCAGGTATAAAATAATATCTGCAAATAGAGCCAGCTTTTCTTAACTACCATACCAATTATATTCTTGAATTTCTGGGTCCCTTATTTTTTTTGCCAATGGTTTTAAATATAATGCAAATAACAAAGGGGAGAGAGGACACCCCTGCCTGGTTCCTCTGCTCAAGCAGAAATTATCAGAGAGGACTCTGCTTAGTCTAATTTTTGCTTCCTCTCCTCCATATATCCTCCTAATCAACCTTATAATTTTATCAGGAAATGCAAATGATTTCATTGCTTTTCTCACAAAGACCTACCTTACTCTGTGAAATACTTTCTCTGCATTTAGACTCACCAACAACAGTGATATTTTCTTACATTCTGATTCCCTCTGGATCATCAGTGTTCTATTACTGATGTCAGATGTTTGCCTCCCCTCCATAAAACCACGTTGATACATATCGATCAATTCTGACATCAGTTTTTCCATTCTTTTAATCATTATAGACATAAACACTTTATAATCATAGTTTAATATTGAAATGGGCCTGTATGAAGCTGGATCTGGTGCATCTTTACCCTCTTTAGGTATTACAGCTTCCACTGCTTTCTTCCAGGATGGCGGCACTTCTCCTCCTCTTAAAATACTGTTAAACAAAACATTCCAGAGCTTTATCAGTTTTTCCTCCTACCTTCCAAACTTCCACAGGAATACCATCTATTCCTGTAGATTGGTTATACATCACCATTTTTATCTCATCTTCTCCTATCCTGTTAGTAATTGAGCCTCCTCTATCTCTAACCTTGGCATATTTAATTCTTCCATAAACATTTCTATTTTTACCTTTTCTTGACTTCAATACATCTCTGCTCTACAGACTGATAGAATTTCCAAAATATATTAAATACTTCTATAGGAACCCTTGCTATCTTCTGAGTTATGAGCTCCATAAGCTTGGTGACAGCCCCTTCTACTTGCAGTTGTTTGAGTCATTGTGCTAAAAGTTTTTGTGCTCTAGAGTTATCAAAAAACAGTTGTGTAAAAGCAATCTTTCTAAATTCGTACATATTATCTAGGTAACCTCTTATTTTTTGTTTAGCATTCTGCGTTTGCTCCTTTTCTTGTTCTTTGAGATTCCCTCATTTAGCAATACTTCAACGTTTATCAGTCCCTCTAAATAATTCCTGTTACTTCTTAACCATAGTTCCCTTTCTTTTATTTCTACCCTATTTTTAAACTCCACAAGGCATTCTATAACTATGTCAAGAATCTAAATGGCAATGCTCAGATCTGCTCCGAGCTACAACAGAGTGACATTAAATATATTGATCCCAAGGATATTGCCAATACCCTGGCAGATTGATTCAGTGCAAATTTTACCCCCCTCTCACCCCATAAAGGGCCCATCTCAATACCGAATGATTGCCAAATGCCGGTAATAATGGCCACACAGCTAAAAAACGCACTCTCCATAGATAAGAATACAGCATCCATGGGACCAGACGACATCCCAGGCAGTGTACTACATGAACTACAAACTGAACTGGCACCTCGCCTAAGTGTCATGTTTAACCATAGCCTCACCTCAGGCTTCGTGCCCACTGAGTGGCACACCGCTACAGTTATCCCACTCCACAAGGGGGGATCCACCTTGGATCCCGGGAACTACCGCCCCATCAGTCTGATTAGCCTGATCTGCAAGGCCATGGAACGTATTATCATGAAACTTATAAACAAAGACATTGACAACCTTCAAACACTGGACCCCACTCAGTTTGGGTTCATGAAGGGCCAATCTTGTCTCCTGAACCTGATTGACTTCTTTGAGTCAGTCTCCAGAGTCGTGGACAAGGGTAAGGTGGTCCACACAGACAATTTGGACCTCTCCAAGGCCTTTGACACCATCCCCCACTCTGGAATCATAGATAAACTTAAGCTGAGCATTAATCCCTATGTCACTCAGTGGGTTGCCAACTGGCTTACTGACAGAACCCACACTGCAAAAGTAGCCGACTCCAAATCCAGCTCCATACAAGTGACAAGTGGAGTACCTGAGGGTTCAGTCCTGGGACCGCTCTTGTTTGCCATCTACTTCTCTGAAGTACAGGCCAGCACTAAGGGACTCTGGCTAACAAAGTTCGCAGATGATTGCAAACTGGGAGCCATTATTGAATCCCCAAATGATGTGGATATTGTACAAAAGGGGCTTACAGAAACAGATGCTTGGTGCCAGAGCCATGGGCTCAAGCTCAATGCCAAGAAATGTATAGTTATCCCCTTTGGGAAAAAACATATACCCATGAATTACCACATAGGTGGCAGTACACTCAACACAGAAAGTGTGATAAGAGACTTAGGGACACAGGTGGACAGTGGTCTCACCTTCGATAACCACATCACCACAACAGTCAGGAAATTCTTCTATGTGGCACACCTCATCACTAAGGGCTTCTCATCCAGAAAAAAGGGGGTCATTGTCCCACTGTACTCATCCCTCATTAGACCCATTATAGAATACAATGCCTCATTTGGTATGTACCTCTCAAGACATCTGCAACAACTGGAAAGGCCGCAGAAATACCTCACTAAAAGAATCACAGGCCTAAAGCAGATGCCCTATGCTTACCATCTAAAAAACTCCACCTATACTCTGTCACATATCGTCTACTCAGAGGCAATCTCTGCTTAACATACAAGGCCATGTCAAATCCAGAGCTGTTGGGCATGCTGCACTTAAAGAAATCCCAATTCCTCAGAGACACACGCTCCAGGGATCTAAACCTTGTCATCACAATGAACAAAACATGCTGGAGAGATAGGTTCCTGACCCAGAGACTCCCCAGATTCTGGAATAGACTGCCCATACATGTCAAGCAGAGCGCCTCTTTGGTCCTCTTCAAAAGGAACCTTGATGATTGGATGGAAGATAGGAAATTCACCCCGGGGATCATGTCAGTTGCCCTGCTAGACAGGGGTCTAGGGAAGTAAATACTGTGGGAAGAAATAGCCAGGGAATTGTTATGGCTAGGCTTGTATAGGCCCTAGGGTCAGTAGCCTAGTACCAACCTATGAACTTTCATTTTTATCCCACACCCTAGCTATATTTTCACAAGAAATTTCTATCTTCTCTAATGGCTCCTGAATAATTTCCACTAGACATTCCTTAAATTCCTCTCTTTTCAACAGATAGGTGAGAAAGTGCCAGTGTCTCATTTTTATATCATTACCCACTGTTTTTACTTTAGTTATTATTGGTGCATGATCTCAAATAGTTATTGGGTGCATATCAAGACCTTCAGTTAAATGCATGTTTCTGTGAAATGTCTATTCTGTCTAACCTAGCCCAGTTTTTGTATCTGGGGGGGGGGGGGCAATATGTAAACTCACTCCAAACTCCTAGTACTGAATTCACATATTCCATGCCAAATATTTTCATACATGTCTTTAAAAATCTACCCTCCTTTGTTATATTTTCTTTTCTGCCCCCTGCCACATCTTCACCATTGCAAATGAAATTTTAGTCCCCACCTATAAGTAGTATTCCTTGCTGAAAGCTGATTATTTCTCCCAGAATTTTATTAAGCTCCATTAGAGCAGTTTTTCAGTGGAATAAAAATACATGCCAGTGTAATCCTCCTCCCTTGCCAATAGCCCCTTAGTACTATAAATCGGCCATTATTGTCTTTTTTATATTCTTCTGTCACTGTTGGAGCTCCTCTTGCAATTAATATAAGTACTCCTCTCTTCCTTTGCCCCATGTATTCTGATGAATAACCATCCTGGAAACCCTTCTTTCTCAAATTCACATGTTCAGTTCTTCCCAAGTGTATCTTCTGTAGCATAACTATTTGCACTCCACATTTTAATATAGTTCACTAGTCTTTCTTTTTGTATTTATCTGTGAGACCATTAATGTTTAAAGACATTACAGAAAGAATCATATTCTTGAAAAATTATTATTACAACCTTTTATGAATAACAGCTTTTTTGTTAAATGTCTAGTTCCAGCTTTTGTGTTACATGCATGTACTGTTTGACAGGGTAATCTTTTATACAGTTGTTTCTTGACATCTCCATTTGAGCCTATGTTACATCTTACAAAACAATGTGTTTTATTGAAAACCCCTCAAACAAAAATACAAACATACCCAATACCCCCCCATAAAAATATTAACTTAATAATAACACACAAAGCTATGTACATCCTCAAATATTCAACTTTACCCTCCTGATAGGAACAAATACTCCAAACTGACAGCAGCACATACTGATTAGAAATAACCTAATAGAAAGGTTATACATGCTAAGATGCATAGTACAGCCTGTGGGCCCATTAAGTGTTGTCTGGGTTTGTCTTATCTTCATAGTTCTCTCAGCTGGGAAAATACTTAAATGCTTTTAGAAAACATTTTCTCCAGGCCGTTTCATCAGATTGTCTGCTAGAGACATGAAAATCAGACACAAAATTGCCAAGCATATTTTTGTATACTGGAAAATACCTTATAATATTCAGTATTCTTTTTCATTGACTTGATTTCTCTTAAAACTTAATAGTTTAAAATAATGGCCTTAACCCAGTCATTCTCGTGATCAAGAACGAGAAAAAGCACACTAAATTTTCTTTTGTCATGGACTTTTAACCAGATTTTATTTACATTGCAGTGCCTACATTTCTTAAAACTAAACAAGGAGAAAGAGAGAAGGGAGAAAGAAAGGAAAAAAAAAAAAAAAAAACAGGAGCTCCTGTTTACATTAGTATCTCCATTACACTTAAAAATAACTGAAATATTTTTTTTATTTTACAACATGCAAAGAAAACTGTGCACTTTCAAAACAGTACTATTAAGACAAAAAATTGTTTTACTTACAGTTAACTTTCTCTCTCCTCTTCCTCTGTTCTGAGTATTATTCCAAACATTAATGACATGGTGTAGAGCATATACTTTAGTGTCCCCTACAGGTTTAACAAAGTCCAAGAAAGTCCAATATTTCCATTCAAGTTCATCTCCATCTCCCACATCTTGTCTCTGCTTCATTTCCAATGTACTCTTGATTCTTCTAGTCAACTCTTTGTTTCCCCTTTGTCAAGTGTTTTCTGTTGAAACACTGGATAAGGTCTCACTGGCACAGTCTCTCCATGTTCTCCATTACCAGAAGAACAAGAAGCAGAATCTTCCTCTGCTTCACAGATCACCCCTTGTTGGACAGGCCTTTGCACTTCTTCCTTAGCATGTACTTCATCAAAAAATAATTCTGTTCCTCCAGTGAAAAAATATTTTGAAGATAGCTGGGCACAGCAGCCTGGATCACATGCCCGCCTCTCAACACTCCGCAAATAATGGAATACATTTACTCCTCATCTGCTTGGTGTACAAAGAGCAGTCATTCTCCACAAACACTCTGCTGTCTCCCACTTTTAGTACTTTGTCCTTCTGCAACAGCTTCATCAGAATCAACTCTCTCTCTGCTGGCAGGACTACATCCTTACTATTAAAGGTCTAGGTTGTTCTCTCATAACCAGATTTGGAGCTTAAACGGTATCTTCATAAATTAAACCTGTCACTAATATTTAATGATTCTGGATTAGTGGCAGAACCCTTTTGACTCTCCACTACTTTCAACCCACCCCTTCATCCCACTCTGGCACTGTTTGAGAAAGTATGTAAACTTGACTTAAAGAATTTATTTAGTGGGAGTAGACAGATAAAAATGTCCTACATAGAATCTATTGGTTTTATCAGAAGCCAGAATGTCAGGCTGATGAAACTTGACAAAGGGGGTGGGCTAGTGATTATGTCGAATGAGGATTACAGCCAATGTATGCTAAAAGTACTTGAATGTAAAGTGTATGAATTAGCAACTAAAAATTAAATTAATATGGTATACTATAGAATTAAACTCCAGTTGAAAGATCTGCTCATAGATGGGAGAATAACCATACAAGAGTACAGTTATCTGAATATCACTGCACCCCTGGTTCCTACTATCTTTGGGGTGCCGAAGGTCCACAAGGACATCACTAATCCCCCACTACAGGCGACTGTGGATATCAGTGGTTCAATCATGAGTGCATGCACCCATTTTTTGGACAACGTGAAGCATTTTGCTTGGGTGGATGAACATATTTGTCATGATTCATGGCACTTTTTAGAAAAAAAAATGAATGGCTTGGGTTACAACAAGGATGCCAATTTTGACAATTGATGTCTGTGACCCTTACACCATAATCGCTTACCAGGGTGGGGTGTTATGGTTCAAGGACTATTTGTCCAAGATAGGGATATGCCAGCATGCCATTAATGTCTATGAGGAATTATTGGATATTATTCTATTGAATAATTACATTATATATGAAGGAAAAATCTATTTGCAGAAGGAGGGGGTGGCCATGGGTTCCCATATGGCTCCCTCTTTGCCAATATACTGATGTTAGAAAGGGAATCAAGATTTGTTTTTGGATATTCCTTTTCTTCATATTTTAGACTGTAGTTCTGTTACCTAGATGACATTTTTATTTTATGGAGTGGGGATAAGGCTAGTATTTCTTCCTCTTCTTTTGGCCTTTCCTGGTTAGGGGTCACCACAGTGGATCATCTGTCTGCTCATGATTGGCAGTGGAGTTTTACGGTGTTGAGTTGCCAGCCTGGCACCCAACCTTCCACGAAAGGCACACATACACACACACACACACACACACACACACACACACACACACACACACACACACACACACACCTAGGGCCAATTTAGAGTGTCCAATCCACCCACAGCATGTCTTTGAGATGTGGGAGGAAACCGGAGCACCCAGAGGGAACCCACATGACCACAGGGAGGACATGCAGACTCCACACAGAAGGCACCCCAGCTGAGGATTGAACCAGAGAACCTCTTGCTGTGAGGCGGCAACACTAACTGCTGCACCACCGCAGCTGCCCCATTCAGATGAGCTGATAAAACTGCAAAAATCAGAGGTGAAATGAATAAAGGGCTGGTTGAGTATGAGAATGCTCAAGAAGAGCTGTTTCAAAAAAATGGTAGGATTAGAATACAGAGCATGTAGGGAAAATCTGAGATTTTCTGCTGTAATAGAGACATTAAAAGGAACAGACTGTATAAATTTTATGAAGGTACAAATATGCAACTTGGGTGGCATTCCACAGCAGGAACTGTTAATTGAAAGGACACACTATGTGTATGTTCCAAATCGGTCCATTAAAAAGCAGCCAAGACCTTTATTAGTAAAGATGCAAACCTATCAGATGAAAGAGCTGATCCTGATAAAACTGTGGCAAAAGGGCAAAGTATTACAAGTTGGAGTTTGTGGAAAATGATTATTCACTATACCCCAGGAAGAATAGAAACAGATTTATACCAGTAATAATGGAATGTCAAAAGGGAGGCTAAGGAAATGCAAAGGTTTGTCCAACAAAAAATGAGCTGTCAAGCAGAAGGGGACTCTTCTTCTCATTCTTCTGATAATAAAGCACAGGGAGAGACTTTGCCAGTGAAATCTTTTGCACTGTTCCAAAGAAAATGTAAAGGATCTCACACAAGTAGATGCACAATTGCAGAGTGCTAAAGAGAAAATAAAGGAGTACCTGGATAATGTACATCAGATTAGAAATATTGCTGTTAAGCAACTGTTTTTTTTATAATAATTTCCAGAGCACAAAAACTTTTGGCACAACGACTTAGGCAACAAAAAGTAGAAAGGGTTGTTGCAAAACGTAGGGAGCCTGGAACAAGAAAAATAACCAGAGTTCCTGTAAAGGTATTAGAGATATTTTATAAATTGTATGAAAATTTGTATAAAGCAGAGAAGTGGGAAAATCAAGAAAAGCACAAATGGAAATATTTATTAAATGATTAAATATGTCAAGGTTAAAGGTAGATGAGGCTCAAAAGTTAAGACAGGGAGAGATGAAATAAAAATGGTGATGTATAACCAATCTACAGGAAGGTCTCCAGGAATGGATGGTATTTTGGTGGAAGTTTGGAAACTGGGGGGGGGGGAGTAATAAAGGTTTTGTTTAACAGTATTTTGAAAGGAGGGGAGGAACCAACATCCTGGAGAAAAACTGTAGTGGTTGTAATGCCTAAAGATGATAAAGACCCATCTGAACCAACCTCATATAGGCTCATTTCAATTTAAACCATTATTTTAAAGTGTTTATGTCTGTAATGGCTAAAAGAATGGCAAATGTTATGCTAAAATTGATAGATATGGCCCAGTGTGGTTTTGTGGAAGGTAAGCAAACATTTTACAACATTAATAGAACAATGACGATCCAGAGGAAAGCAGAATGAAAGAAAAAAACTTCTGTTATTGGTGGGTCTTGATGCAGAGAAACCATTTGATAGAGTAAGATCAGATTTGATGAATAGGGCAATGAAAGCATTTGCATTTCCTGATACAATAATAAGGTTAATAAGAAGGAAATATGAGGCATCGGAAGCAAAAAGCAAAGTGGGAGGGTTCCTTTCTGATACGTTGTGTCTGAACAGAAGAACCAGGCAGAGGTGTCCTCTTTCCACTTTGTTGTTTGCATTATATTTAGAAACATTGGCAAAGAAAATAAGGGTCTCAGAAATTAAAGTTTATAATTGTTATGGTGTTCAAGAAAAGTTGGCTTTATTTGCAGATGATATTACAGTAGACTCCCTCTTATCTGGCCTCTTTTTAACTGGTCTCCTGTTTAACTCACCATCAAATTCATGTTGTAACCCTAGCAAAAGAACAGAGAAGAACAACACTTCTGCCTCCTTTGGGGTAAATAATGGCAGACATTTGAGGTTTAGACTTTATATTCATTAGAAAAATGCAGACTAACACAAATCATGTTATTCTAGCTAATTTATAACCTATAAACCTATAAATGCTATTTTGTATGCTTTTTCTGATTAACCAACCATTTGTTTATCCAGCCTAGTGAGACCAGATAAGAGAGAGTCTACTGTATTTTTTTCCTGATACAACCAGAAAAAAAATTCAGTGTTGTGGGTTGTGGAGCATTCTGAGACAGTTCCTGTTTTTTTGGGGGGATGTAAAATTAATGAAGATAAAACAAAAGTTATAGCTATAAACGATGTACCCACATATGAACTGTATTAGCAATACCCATATTTATGGAAATATGATAAAATGAAGTATTTAGGAGTATGGATTAAAAGGATTCTGTTATAGCAGTTAAAGATATGTGAGAAGAGACTAAACAAAGCTCTTGCCTATGGATATGGATAGCAATATACAAGCAGTAAAAATGTTTTAATCCCTTTAGTTTTATACACAGGTCAGGAATATTTTTATCAACCAGAGGAGAAGTAATAAGGAGTTGATGGATTTTATTTGGGAGGGGAAGAGGGCAAGAGTCAAGTGGGAAAAGATGATCCTCTCCATAGAATGAGTAGGTTTAGGATTATCTGATTTGAAGGGATATTTTACAGCTACATGGTTAAGGCTCTTACACATAACACAAGCAGAAAGTTGCAATTCAAAGTGGAAAGGGATAATGATGAATAATGGGGTAGTTCAAGAAATAAGGAAATAATTAGATTCTGGATGCAGCTCTTCAAGGAGAATAACAGCAGTCATTCAAAATATATTAATAAAGCAGCAGAAGGTATACTAGGAAATAAGCCTACATGGAAATGGAGAAAGGAGATTCTGCCAATAGGAATGACTGGTATTAGAGGTATATGGTATAGGGAAGAGGCAAGAGGAGGCTGGAATTTACTGGATGAAACTGGTAAAAGAACAAGGGTACTGGCAATAAATAATTCGAGATGGAAAGTTAATAGGATGGGAAGAGGACAAGAAGACCTTTGGATTCCAGTCTAGTGATTGCCTTCCTTATCAGGGATTGCTATCAGAGTATAGACAAAGAGAAATGGATAGGGGGAATCCTAAATGAAAAACCTGCACTGGTTGAGTTTTTAATTGAATCTAGAACAGAAGCTGCTGATAAAAAGGGATAATTAGTAGAGCATATAAAATATTACATAAGTATAGGAATCAATTTGAAGAGGTCAGAAAAGATTGGGAAGATAATTTGGATGTGCAGTTCACAAATTATACAATTGGAAGACATATGTATGGCTCCCAAATATGCAACAATATCTAGAAGATTTAGGATTTTTGCCTGGGAATGTTTGCATAGATACTTTTATACATAAACAGACTCCATACCTATCATCTGTCCCAAATTCCTTCGTATTTACCGGTTTTGAGGTCAAAAGAATGAGGTGCCATGGATTCCAGAGTGGCCCCTTCAATTCCCATTTTTTTTTAGTTGGAGTTGTTGATGATGTCATCACATGCAGGGATGTGCATGATGACGTCAGCTTCATGAGGCAGACTGCCAGCCACTCAGAATTTGGCTGAGGGCTAGAACTATATCTGTGTTCACTATTTTCCTTTTTAAATATGTTCATAGTACTTCTTGTATGTTGAAGGGGCAGGTAGCACAGCATCCAGCAGCAGCAGCAGCAGCAGCAGTGCACACACACACACACACACACACACACACACACACACACACACACACACACACACACACACACACACACACACACACTTATATTTAAGTAAACTTGTTCTACGTTCTTTTGCCAGCCGCAAGCAAAGAAGAAAGAAGCAACTGCAAGTATTACTTTCAAGTTTCTGGAGTTTCTGCAGTACAATGCAGCAGCAGGTAGCCTCAACCAGAATCTGGACCGGTCTGCCCAGTGCCCAGAAATCCCAGACCCAGGATCAGGAGGGACAGGATGAGAAAATTTATCTCCAGCAGCACGTAAAAGAATAAAAAAACAAAAAACAAAATGCATATTTAAGTAGATTCATTCAGCTCAGGATTTGCTGTCTGCTTGTGATTATATGTGATGGGTCAGATTGGCTTCTCTGTTAGCAGGCCAGGGTTTTGAACGTTTCAGATAGCCAACTTCTATGGAGAAAGTGTACTTAGCATTGCTGTCTATTTGGCACCTTTTTTTTCTGTATGCGATATAGACATTGTGCACTGTATAGTCTTGCACTCTTCCCTTTACAAATACATACATGTATGCTGTTTGGAAGGGGACTAGAGAGATACATTATTTCAGTAGTTAATTGGAAGGGGGTCACTTTTGTGATACATTAGTAGCCAGGATGGTTGAAGTATGTGCCTGTGTTGGGATGTGCTTGTTGCGCATCACTTGTATACTCAAGGAAGTAGACTATTTCTTAACAGAAGCAAATAACACTGGGCAGTGTTTGTTCAGTGTGCTGCGTAGCTTCTGGATTTGAATTTCAACAGACAGTGAACAGCGAAGTTTAATTGACTTTTGTAGCTTCGGGCAATTGGTGTCTTTAACTTCAGTGAATCTGTGGCCTTCTGTAGAAAAGCAGTGCCTCACGAAGTGCTACCAGACTAAATATTAAAGCAAGATCATGCAGTTTAAGTCGGTGTTGATTTCACATTTCGAAAGGATTGTTAGGAGAATGCCATATGAATTAAAAGTCACATAAAGTTAAGATAGGGATGCATGGCGGCATCCTGGCAGGAAATTTGTAGCATATAGGAGCTGCCAGTGCCAGATAGATCATGTCAGTGAGGCTAGTTTAATATTTCCATGACCATGTCCGTGGTTGAAAAGTTTAAAGATTAAGTTAGCTGTAGCCTGTATGCATACAATGAAAATAAACATTTTCTCATGGAAACTTTGGTAGAGAACTGAAACAGTCTTCCTGGAGAGGTGGTAGCATCTTCAAGTTCTTTTGTCAGTCTGTTATGCATCAAATAAATTACAATTTCCGCGATGTTTTAAAATAGCAACACTATCTTCTTAGAATAAACTCAGTGTAGAACACAAATGTGCACTGAGTTGCAAAAATTGTGCCAGATTTAAACTAAGGCTTGGATTCATAAACAGTTTGCACATTGTAAAATTAGCATGAATAGTGTCAATGTGCACTGTGTGGGTGATAAAGGCACAGATGATTGCACAAGGCTCAAAATAGTGGAGCATATAGAACGTTATTATAAGTGCATAATGCATGGAAATTGGGGAAATAATGCAAATCAGTCCCTGATGAATGCAAATAATGAAACCCCAAATGGTAGACCATGACCAGTTCAGAAACACTTTGGTGCACAGTGGCACTTATAGTACCATGGTGACATTTTCGTTGAATCCTGCCCCAGTCTTCCAGCCTTTATTTTGTCTTGTGTAACTAAATCTGCTTTAATATAAAATGGGCAGCCAGAATCTGAGCTGTGTCTTTTCCCACAGTGTGTTTGTGTGTGTGTGTGTGTGTATGTATGTATGTGTATATATATATATATATATATATATATATAATATATCAATATAGATTATATATATATATATATATATAGCAATATAGATTATATTTATATATATATATATATATATATATATAAATATATATATATATAAATATAGATTATATATATATATATATATATAGATTATATATATATCATGAGTCCCTGCAGCAGAAAGTAGTGAACAAATCACTGAGTAATCCATGCAGCATACCATGTTACAGATTGTATTATGGCTAGTCAGTTTTGCCATTTTACTTTGTGTAACCTACTGGTCAGGTACCACGTTAAGGAATATATTTACTGGAGACATTTCCTAAAAGAAAGGGCTTTGTTTCCGAAGATATAATCATTTTCTGCTTTAAAATTTTGAGAGGTCTAATAGTAAAGTAGCAGCAATGCAGTGCAAACAGACATGTTTATTAAAGAAAGTAATGCTGCATCTGTAATGTGTTTGGGTTAAAGTTTGTGATCTGTTGAGACAGAAACATTGCTTGTAATAAGCAGTTCATTAGTTGTTTCTTGATTATCTTTTCAAGTAGTTTGATTAGGAAGAGAGAATAGTAACTGATATAAAATTTGAGATTGATACTGATTTTGCCTGTTCTTCAATTTGTGTTCGAATGCTTGTTGGTATCCCATAATTCCGTTGTAGTGAGCGGTGTTGCATAATTTTTATGTTAATCAGCATGCATATTTTTGGTCAGTTGTCCATACTTTTCATGGGCCTTTGTCCAGATTTTTGATGTTTCCAGGTTGAGGGGTATGGGTAGATGGCAAATGTTGGAGGTGTGATGGGGAAGAAAGAGGTAACTGGAAACATATGTTTTGGGAGTGTAATGAGTTGGCAGTCTGTAAAAATTCCCTACAGAATATTCTGTAAGAAATACTGGGTAAGCAAATGGGTGCAACTAAGGAAATTATTTTTTTGAGCTGGGATAAAGGATCTGAATTGCCTACACATAGTAAAACCTTATTAAGTTTAATTCTGGTGGCAGCCAAAAAAAAAAAAAACAATTACTAGAAAATGGAAATCAAAATCTAAACCACCTGTATTTGAAGTAGTGAATATTGTAACAGAGATAAAGGAACAGAAAGTGGTATCTTATGAAAGGAGAAGGAATAAATTACACAGAAAAAAATGGATATATATATATATATATATATATATATATATATATATATATATATATATATATATATATATATATGTATATATATGGTTTACCATCATAATATTAACTGACAAAATGTCTAACTATCATTTGGTTGAAAAATTAGATCCCAACCCAAAACATTGAATTTTCAAAATGTCTGCAATCATTACATTGAAAAAGCAATGAGATCAACTCTGCTACACCCCCTGCAGCCCCACACACCCCTACTTAAATATATCAACTCCCAGATCGCACTTCAGTGCAGAAATGGGCAAATTTGATAATTTCAACATTGTGAGTTTAGACTAATTTAATTTCAACATTTTGATCATTCAGTATAGTATGTTCAACCAATTAACTTTCAACCATTTGTCACTCAACATTCTGATGGTAAACCATATATATATATATATATATATATATATATATATATATATATATATATATATATATATAGTTAAATTCACAACAGCAGACACTCATATGAACAAACACTTTTTACTGATGTAAGGAATAATGAATGCTAATATGAGCAAATGTTCTTTTTAATGGTTTTGCCAGCAGCTTTTTGCACGAGACCACATTTAAGTGGGGTAAAGGAATTTGGCCTTGCCCTGCTGTTGTGTGATCTCAGAGCTGATATACATAATTAGCAGGAGGTATGTAGGTGCAGCCGAGACTTGTCCCCCTCCAAAAAATTAGCTTTAGTTTGCTTTGCTTTCCATACTTTTAGATTCACTCTAAAATGATTGCTCTTTTTTTTACATTCACTCATTTGATATTTCATGATATAATTTAATATATATATATATATATATATATATATATATATATATATATATATATATATATATACACACACACAGAGAGAGAGAGAGAGAAAGATATGGATAGATATACATAAAGCCGCAGGGAAAAACAAAAAGATATTGATCTGCTAAAGCTCTGTTAAGGATGAAAGCTCTCATGGTTTATGGTTCTTTTTTCCTGATTTTAAGAAGTCTCAGCTAACATCCTTGATGCTCAAAAAGTACCAGTTTCTCTTGTGGTTTAATGTTTTTCCTTAAAGGAAAACTCCACCCTAGAACTAAAAAAAATATTTTTTTTCACTCTATCTTTGTTTCCTAACCTATTTTAACACATCAAAGTCACTCTAAGTGCTTTATTTGTACTTTTAGTCTGTTTCCCACAACATGGCTACCAATACAGTTTGATGTATCAATGTGATCTTGTTCTCCTTCAACCCTTTCTCTTTCCCACAATGCTTTGACTTATGACTCATGCCAGACATAAGGAAATAACTGTGAATTCCCATGCTATTGACATATAATGGGATTTGTGTGAATCACTGTTATTTTCTTTACCTTCAGTAAAAGGGCTGCTTCTTTTCTGTCTCTAATCACCCTCATTTATGTTTGGCTCAGAGCTTGTTTTACTGTAAAAAAAAAGTATTATGGTGGGCCAGACTTGATTTTTGTTTACTTTTCAGCTGCTACATATCCCACATCTCTTCCCTCTGTCCTTCAGTTTTGAGATGACCATTAACAGTATAACAAGCCTTTCATGTGTAGCTTAGAAGTTATGAAGCTACAGCCAGAAAAGTACATAAATCACAAGCCTTTGTTCAGGGTTTTCTTTTGTAGTCCAAGAGGAATTCACAGTCCCCTCCCCCCACACTACTGCAGAGGTGTTAAAACTGTCACTGCGCTAAGAGACACTTACAGAATCAATTTATAGGTTCATAGGTTCATAGGTTCATACTAGGCTATCTGCCCTAGGGCATTTATAAGCCTAGCCAGAGTGTGTGTGGCTTTCACCACCCCTTAGGATGAGAATACTATACCCATTAGTTTGCTGTGCCTCTGTCCAGCAGTGACACAGAGATGATTCCCGGGGTAAACCTACGATCTCCCATCCACTCGTCAAGATTTCTCTTGAACAGAGTCAGTGAGGGGCTCTGCCTCACATGGACTGGGATTCTGTTCCATAGTGTAGGGAGTCTCTGGGTGATGAATCTGTCCCTCCAGCACGTCCTATTTATATCCGTGTTGAGGTTTAAGTCTCTTGCTCTCATGGCTCTGGTGGATTTGGATTTTTTGAGGTGGAGCATGTCCATTAATTCCGGGTTGGACATGGCCTTGTATGTCAGGCACAGATCACCTCTGAGCAGACAGTATGCGACTGAATAGAGCTGGAGTTTCTTCAGTCGGGCATCATATGACATATGTTTGAGCCCCTTTATCCTTTTGGTGAGGAACTTTTGGGGTCTTTCCAACTGCTGCAGGTGTCGGGTAAGGTACATTCCGAATGGGGCATTGTACTCAATCATTGGTCTGATAAGTGAAGAGTACAGGGGTACAATGACCTCTCCTGATCTGGATGTGAATCCCTTCATGATCAGGTGGGCAATGTAGAAGGTCTTCCTAACCACTTTGGCAATGTGAGTGTCAAAAGAGAGGTTACTGTCAACTTGGGTCCCCAGGTCCCTGATAACTTCTTCCGTGTTTAATGGATTACCACCTATGTGGTAATTAGGGGTTAACTTGTTTTTCCCAAAGGGTATGACTATACATTTTTTGGCATTTAGCTTAAGGCCATGGCTCTGGCACCAGTTATCCATTTCTATGAGACCTCTCTGGAGGATGTCTGTGTCTGATGGAGTGTCAATTATGGTGCCCAGTTTGCAGTCATCTGCAAATTTTGTCAGCCATAATCCCCCTATGTTTGCCTGCACTTCAGAAAAATAAATGCCGAACAAGAGGGGGCCCAGGACTGAGCCCTGTGGGACACCGCTCGTGACCGGCTTAGAGTATGACATGGCACCAGCAACTCTAACCCTGTGTGTTCTGTCCTTGAGCCAGTTTGCAACCCATCTTGTGACATATGGGTTTACATCTAAGCTGGTGAGCTTTACTATGATGCCCGAGTGGGGTATTGTGTCGAACGCTTTTGCTATGTCAAGGTAGGCTGTGTGAACTGCCTTACCCTCATCAATGGCCTTAGTGACTGTTTCGAAAAAGTCGACCAAGTTCAAGAGGCAGGATCTGCCCTTGACAAAGCCAAATTGGGTAGGATCCAGTGTCTGTAGGTCCCCAATGTCTTTATTTATGAGTTCCATTATGATCCTCTCCATAGCTTTGCAGACAAGGCTCGTCAAGCTTATGGGCGGTAATTTCCAGGGTCCGTAGAAGCACCGCCTTTGTGGAGTGGGACCACAGTTGCCATACGCCATTCTTTGGGTACGTATCCTGTAGTAAGGCTAAGATTAAACAGCAGCCTTATGTGTGGGTTTAGTTCCTCATTGAGTTCGTGTAGCACACAGCCGGGGACACCGTCCGGTCCCATTGATGCTGTGTTTTCTGCTTTAGAGAGAGCAGCTCTCACCTGGGCATCTGAGATGTTGGGGGGGCTAGACGCGGGGGGGATAGATATTTCTCCTTTGGGGGGGGGGGGGAGAAATTTCCACTGAACTTGTCTGCCAGTATGTTGGCAATGTCTGTGGGTTCAGTGATTTTTTTTATCATTTTGGACTAATTCTGAGCATATCTGGAAGTTTCCACCCAGGTTTCTAACATAGCTAAAGAAGGCCTTATGATTGTCTTTTGTGTCATTAGCGATTTTTCTCTCAAAGTTGGCCTTGGATGATTTTATGAGTGATCGTAGTTTTTTGTTAGTATTGATCAGAGATGCCTTCCCTTTTAGGGATTTTGCTCTGTCATGTAGTAGCTTTCTCCTCTTGTTGTAGAGTTTGTTTATGGCTGGGGTCCACCAGACTGGCCGCCTGCCTTTGGTGGAAAGGGTCTTGATTTTATTAGGGATTGCTTGATCCATACATTCCTGGAGGTGCTCGTAGAAGGCATTTGTAAGGGTTTCAGCAGTGTGGGTTGTGGTTTCCACTGGCTCGGGGGCCTTGAAGGATACCAGGCCAGTCGTAAGAAGTGTGAAGTTTGGTTTTGAGAAGTTCTTCACTGTGGTCTTTTTTGCTGGGGGTGGGGGCGGGATGTGGATCTCCAATGAGATTAATTTATGGTCTGATCTTTAATCTCATTGGAGATCCACATCCCGCCCCCACCCCCAGCAAAAAAGACCACAGTGAAGAACTTCTCAAAAGCAAACTTCACACTTCTTAAGACTGGAGTGGTATCCTTCAAGGCCCCCGAGCCAGTGGAAACCACAACCCACGCTGCTGAAACCCTTACAAATGCCTTCTACGAGCACCTATATTACTCGCTGTGTGCTTTTTGAGCTTTATTTTTTGTGGATTCTAACTAAGTTAATAGGGTTGTAATCACATAGTCTCTAGCCCTTCAAGTCTATAATTTATTTACAATTGCAGGATGAACTATTTAGTGTATTTAGCAGTGCTAAAATGGTATGCTCTTCATAAATGTGCCCTGCCTTGGAGTGAGCTACATTCTGAAGGGTGGTGTACTTTGATGTACAAGTTGGTTTACAATTCCAGAAGTCCTGCCTCCATCCCTAGCAATAATTCAAAACCAAGGCAGAAGAAGTAGCCAATGCAGATTTGAAAGTGGGACTGAGGAGAATTGCAAATGTGAAAATATGAACAAGATTACAGAGACAAGAAAATGGTTTGTGAGTTCTCTTCTATCCACCTTCCTTCCCATCTTCCACATATCCAGGCTATTTTATTGACCTGCACCCCACAGCTTTCTCTGTTAAACTGTTCCATTACTTCACCACTCTATCTGTAAAAAAAAGTATTATGGTGGGCCAGACTTGATTTTTTTTTACTTTTCAGCTGCTACATATCCCACAGCTCTTCCCTCTGTCCTTCAGTTTTGAGATGACCATTAACAGTATAACAAGCCTTTCATGTGTAGCTCAGACATTTCTTTCTCCCAGAGTGTAAGTCTACAGGGCTTTCATCCATTTTTGTACTTCATCCACCACATCCCAATATCCATACATTCAGCTTTTGCCTGCAACTCTCACTAAAAGCTGCATGTCCTTATTCTGGTACAGCCTCCAGATCTGTACACAGTGTCACAGCTGTGGCTTCACCAGCATATCCTGGAACAGCCTCAAGGTCTGTACACAGTACACCAGCTGTGACTTTACCATTAGGGTTGCCACCTTTTCAGCAGGCTAAAATGGGACATGGGGGTGTGGCCAACATGACACTGGCCACACCCTCTACCATGACATCACCACAGGAGTGGTGAAGGAGATGCTGTTATGGGTATAACGGATGGCTGCTGGAGTGGCTAGCTAGATGGCTAGCTGGCTGCTGGAGTGGCTGGTTTGCTGGCTGCTGAAGTGGCTAGCTGGCCAGCTGCTGGAGTGGCTAGCTGACTGGCTGGCCGGTTGCTGGAGTGGCTAGCTGATTGGTGGGAGTAGCAGCTGGATGGATGAATGACTGGATGGATGGCTGGCTGGATGAGTGGAAAGATGGCTGGATGAATGGATAGATGGCTGGATGGATGTATGGATGGATGGATGGATGGATGGTTGAATGGATGGCTGGCTGGCTGCATGAATGAATGGCTGGCTGCATGAATGGATGGCTGGCTGGTTGAATGAATGGATGGCTGGCTGGCTGGAATAATGGCTGGCTGGCTGCATGAAGGGATGCATGGCTGACTGTCTGGCTGCATGAATGGCTGGCTGGCTGGCTGGCTGGAAGAATGGCTGGCTGGCTGGCTGGCTGGCTGAATGGATGGGTGGCTGACTGATTGGCTGCATGAATGGTTGGCTGGTTGAATGAATGGATGGCTGGCTGGTTGAATGAATGAATGGATGGCTGGCTGGTTGAATGAATGGATGGCTGACTGGCTGGCTGGATGAATAGATGGATGGCTGATTGGTTGGACGAATGGATGCTTGGCTGTATGAATGGATGGATGGCTGACTGGCTCATTAGAAAAAAAAAATCTCATTTTTTTTTTTTTTTTTTTTTAGCGGCTGTAGAAGCACTTAAAACAAAGCGCTCCTACAGCCACGATCTTTGCAGGGCTCTTCCTGCCCCAATCCCCACCCCTTTCATGAATTGCAGCCAATTGCTGCATGAATTACAGCACCCGGACCTAACAGGCAGCAGCTTTGCCTGCAGGTCCGGGTTGGTGATGTAACTGAATTGCCGTGGAAAAGCCAGAAGTAATTGCGGATTTTCCACAGCAATTCAGTGCAATTGAAAAGCTGGGCTTTTCAAGTCCCGCTACTTTCCGCAGCGGGCAATGGGATAAGGCAGCTCAACCCGTGAGTGGAGCTTGGATTTAGACATGCCAAAGGGAGCATTATATTTGGTGATGAGTCTGATAAAGGAAGAATACAATGATAAGGTGACTTTTTTGGATCTTGAAAATATTCCCTTGGAAATTAACTGGGCCAGATACAAGGCCTTCCTAACTGTGATGGAAACATGATCAAATGAGAGACAGAGTTGTATATATAAGTAGCCAGGTCTCTTATGACTCTATTTGAAGACAGTATCCCTTATAAAATATGAGGTGGGTACAGCTTTTTATGCTGAATGCTACTATGCTTCACATTGTTGCATTCGGCTTGAGGCCATTTTCAGTACACCAGGTATGTGCATATTCTAGCCCTTTTGGAGCAGTTTAGTATCAGTGGATAGCAAACAACAGTGCTCAGCTTGCAGTCATCAATAAACTTGGTTGATTGCACTTAGGAATATTGGCTTGGATGTCTACACAATAAATGCCAAACAGGAGAGGGCTTTGCAATTACCCCTATGCTACCCCACTAGTAACAATGTTATGTTCAGAGAGGGTACTGGAAGCTCTCATTACTTGTGATCTCTTGGATAGCTAGTCTGTAATCCAGTGGGAAATACAGAGGGTTTACATTTAATTTGTCTAACTTTTCAACAATACTAGTCGTAAGCCTTGACAAGGTCAATATAAGCACACTGTCTCTGTAACCTTTTCAAAGAAGCTTACTAGGGTCAGGAGACAGGAACTGTCCTTCACAAAACCAAGTTGGTTGGGGTTTAGATCAGTTAAGCTGTCTTTATATGCATACATGATTTATTTAATGATATGTTACATGGCTTTACATGGTGAGGCAGATTGGGCCTATAATTACCTGGGTCTGTACAGGAGAATTCCTTGTGTAGGGGAATTACAGTGGCTGTTCTACAGTCATCAGGGACAGACACTCTGGATAGGATGAGGTTGAACAGTTTAAGTAGAGACATGGATAGTAAATACTTGGCACTGGTGAGAATACAGCTGGTATGTTATCTGGTCCCATAGAAGCATTATTTTTAGCCTTTGACAGGGATTCTAAGACTTGTTCCAAGGTGAGTACAGAGGAGACTACATTTTCAGGTATAGCGGGTGCAAAAAATGTGGGTAGGTAGGATAAAGTTAGCACTACATTTGTTTGCTAATATATTGGCTATATCCTTGAGATTGGAAACTGCGATTTTATAATGGTTGAGTTTAGTGCATTGTTGAACATTATTCCTTAATTTCCTGACATAAGTGAAGAAATGTTTGTAGTTTCCTTTGGTATCTATAGTGACCTTAAGCACAAACTCTGCTTTACATTTTCTAATAGTGCTCTCACGTTCCTTGCTGGCATTCTTCAGTGTGGTCTTGAAGTAGGGGATGGGGAGTTTTTACAAATGCTTCATTATTTTCCTTATTTTGTTATACAGTTTGGTAATATGGCAGTTCCATCGGAGGGGTTCAATTCTGAATCTACCATTATACTCATGGTAGATAAGTACATGCCTTTCTATGGAACTATTTAGATGCTCATAAAACTGGAGGAGACTGTCACAGCTATTTCAGTTAGGTCCATTTGCGACTGTTTGGAATTTTGCATGTGTCTTCTACACGCTGAAGCAGGAAGTCCCTAAAGATGGTTTTATTTGATGGTGGCATGATGCCATTAAGCCTGACAGAGAAGGTTACTGATTTGTGGTCAGACTTAACCAGGAATGTGGAGATGCATAGTGAGATACAGGCTGAGCCAAGGTTGGTAAGAACCAGTTCAAGGATATTAGAGCCTCTAGTGGGTAGTTACAATTTTCTCCAGTGCATTGGTATTACCATGGTCTAGGAAATGTTTATCATTTCAAATTTTAGAGGTGTAAGTGTGCCGGTCAATTCTTGGGTAATTAAAGGCCCCTAGAAAGAAGGTATTTGGTTTGATATTTAACATTTCAGTGGTAGTAAGGTCATTTCCATGATCTTCAGAGAGACATTGATGGGGATCTCTAGCTAGCAATGAAGTAACAGTTGGATTTGTTAAGGGTGATTTGGATCTCCTGGAGCACCAAGTTAGGGCTGTGGGTAATTTGAAGTGAGGTGGTGGTGTTTCTGATAAATATGGATACTCTGCCAATGGCCTAAAGGGATGATAGATGCTAAACCTTAGTACAAAAGGAATACTGCCATTGAACTAAAACCATGTCTTGGTAACTACAGATATGAATGTGTTCAAGTAGCAGGAAAGCCTCAAGTTCTGGAATCTTGGCATGTCATTGAAAATGGAATTTTATCCCTCTGCAAATCTGTTCTACCTCTTACCGCTCCATTTTCAAACGACTACTAAAAGACTACCCAAATAAAAATTTAGCTCTGCTCCTGCACTACCGCAGGCCGAACTAGTCTCTCTTTCCTTCCATAGCCGGCATACTTTGACTGTGTTTAGAGAGAAGGAGTTAGTAAAATCTATTTCTTAGACAAAGAACAGCTATATTTTGCCTAGACTATATTATCTAGTCATCTCTGTTCTAAAGAGTGCCACTCAGTGTGTTCAATGTCATCTCTATGAACTGCAACTTGTGAATGCCTTATCTATTGACAATGGTCTTTTTCAGCTTGTTATAGCTGTCTGTATATTTGCACTATATACGAATAGGTTCACACTGTATGAAGTGAACCTACATTTACTTAGTTAATATAGCAGTCTTCTGTATCAGGCTTTGTAATAACTTTATTTAACTGTAACCATATTATGTTAATGTGTAGCTTTTCTCCCTCAGCCATTGCTGAAGATAGGATATTATACCAGTCAGACTATCCCAGTAAACAAATGCCAAATAAATAAATAAAATCAATACAAATAAAAGTCTTTCTGTTTAGTCTTTTTAGCATTGATGTCGAAGTCTGGGTTTGAGTTTGCTATGTATGACTGTTCATTAGGAAAACTCAAAAAAGACATTATAAGGGCAGCAAAGGCTTTATACAGTATGAAGAAGCCCTGATATGAGAGGTGTAAGCCATTCCTGGCAAAACAGGAAGTCTTATCTACCATTTCATTATAGGGTAGGACATACTACATCCCCTTAGAATGAGAAAAACTTCTTAACCAGTTGTTAAAGCCAATTATTTTTATTTGTGTCTAGGCATCATTCTTGGTGAAGACAAGATGCCACTCATGACCAGGGTCTTTCCTCCCTGTAATACATGTAGAGTAAGTTCCATCATACCTCCCTGCATGTCCTTATGGGTAAAGTGCTTCAGGTCATTCAGTCCATGTGGGTCTCAAATAGGTCATAGTTATACTTGTTTGGTTTAGGGAAACTTTGGGCCCTTGTTACATCATGGATCCTAGCACCAGACAAGCAGCTTACAGTCACTGTATTCTTTACCAGTCTGGTGAGTGTGGAGTGTAAATGCTTACCTATAGATTCACCTATGGCTAAGACATATCACTGTATGCAGCAGACTTAGTGTGCCTTACAGGCTTAGGCCTGCTTTCTTAGTGACTCTTGAGTGATCTGTGTGGAGTTGCAGTATGTGGGAGTGGAGCAAGAGAAGGTCTTGCCTGATGTTCTAAGGGATGAGATCTTGGAGGCTTTGACAATGTTTTCTTTACAGCCTCAGCATATGTTATAAACTTAGTGGTGTGGTCTGACTGATGTGACTTAGTGATGTGTTGTCTCTGATGTGGTGTTGTGGGTATATGATGCTTACCAATAGTGAGCTGATTCAAGACTTTTTCCTCCATGTTTCTTATATATTTACATCTGTACACGTGGAGTAAAAACACATCTAGCTCTGAACCTTGTCACTACTCATTCTTAGCTCATTTCCACCTTGTCCTGGTTGCTGCTTCATCTGTCCAGCTCTGCCTATTCCTACTTAATTATTCCCACCCAGCTGTATCCTGCCTTATCAATGTTTTGTGAAAACAGCAGTGAAGAGTATGATTTGTACCCTGCTTACTCCCTGACCTCCTCATATCTATTTCCACCTACTTCCAAATGCCCAATATCAGCAATATCTACTCAGCAACAGCTCCTCGTTGTCCTGCAGAGTGGTGCTAGCAGCAGAGAATCGAAAAAAGAGGCTACTTTCAAGATATAAGTATATTTTTGCTGTTTCTACCTGTGCGACCTTCCTTTCTTGCTGAAAACGAAGTTAAACTGCTAATTTAACTGTATTTAGCGTTTTTTTATTACCTGCACTTAAGTTAAAGTTTGTTTGTTTAAATTAACTGTTGAGGCTGCCCACTCAAGTGCGCTAGCCTGTGCATTTAATATACTGTTGTTTTCCTGCATTTTCCTGTTGTTTTCTTGAAAAAAAAACAAAAAAAAAACAAAAAATATCCTTGTTTCCTGCCTTTCCTTGGCTAGAATAGTCCCCTATACAGGCTTTGCTGTATTCTGGACTTTGCGATAGTTCCTGTGTTGACCATTACCTTACTTGGATAGAAGGAAGTTTCTTTGCTCACCAGTGGGAGTGGGGAGCCTTGAGCAGCCTATCTGTCCCTAAAGGAGTGACCTCAGCACAAGAATCTAGTAGTAATTGGTCTTTTTGGACCATTTCTAGCACTTTGAAGTTCCCTGCATAAAAATCCGCCTGTGAGCGTTTTTTTTTCGCTTATACTACTCAGCAACAGCTCCTCGTGATCCTGCAGAGTGGTGCTAGCAGCAGAGAATCGAAAAAAGCGACTACTTTCAAGATACAAGTATATTTTTGCTGTTTCTACCTGTGCGACCTTCCTTTCTTGCTGAAAACGAAGTTAAACTACTAATTTAACTGTATTTAGCATTTTTTTATTACCTGCACTTAAGTTAAAGTTTGTTTGTTTAAATTAACTGTTGAGGCTGCCCACTCAAGTGCGCTAGCCTGTGCATTTAATATACTGTTGTTTTCCTGCATTTTCCTGTTGTTTTCTTGAAAAAAAAACAAAAACAAAACCCCAAACAATCTTTGTTTCCTGCCTTTCCTTGGCTAGAATAGTCCCCTATACAGGCTTTGCTGTATTCTGGACTTTGGGATAGTTCGTGTGTTGCCCATTACCTTACTTGGATAGAAGGAAGTTTCTTTGCTCACCAGTGGGAGTGGGGAGCCTTGAGCAGCCTATCTATCCCTAAAGGAGTGACCTCAGCACAAGAATCTAGCAGTAATTGGTCGTTTTGGACCATTTCTTGCTCTTTGAAGTTCCTTGCATAAAAATCCGGTTTTGCGCGGTTTTGCACGATTGTGCACATAGCGCAGCATCGGCAGCGCTGCCTAATTGGGTTTAAACTTTTTCCGGCTCCACTGAGTCTGCTCTTCACTTTTTCCCTTGGAACTGCTCCAATTCTCAAAAGTAAGCATCCTATTCTCAATCTAAGACCCTGCACTTGCCCAAATAAGCAATCTTGCATTTTAGCACTAATATACTAAAAGCACTACATCCTCATATACCCTCTAAGACTACCTTGTCCCCTATTGGTCCGTTTCACTGTGTGATAAAAGAGTCCCCTATACTACTCTAGCATGTCCAAAGGTCAGTTAATGGTCTCCTCTCCAGTCCAACTGGTGAATCTGGGAATCTTGAGGCAATGTTACAACTGTCTCATGTACACTGACAACCCTCTCCTCCTCCAAACAGGATCAAACATATGTGAGAGATGCAACCATATAGCCAAACTGGAGGCCAAACTCTCTCACCTGAAAACTGGTGTAACCAGACCGGAGGAGAAGGTAACATCACACAGCACTAATCCAGTCTCACATAGTCCTACCACAACAGCAATCCAACCACACAAGCACACAAAAACATATTCGGAGGCTCTAATCAAAAATCTACCTAAACAGCAGAGACCTCCAAAGCAAACATCCAAGCAAATGCTACCCCAAAACAAAACACGAGCAACACATAGCCCGCAAAGCCAGAGTGCCAAACAGTCACAGCACTTAAGGCAGAACAACACACCTGACACACTTGTAATAGATGATTCTATAGTCAGGCACACTGACGTTCCGCTCACCAGGCTGAACAAAGAGAAGGTCACAGTGAGCTGCCTGTCGGGTGCTAGGATCTGCCACATTACGCAAGCACTCAGGTTGCTCCAAAGTAAGTACAAGTATGACTCGGTCATAGTACACGCTGGTGTGAAAGACCTGAGACGTACCTCCCTCGACTACATGAAAAGAGACATAAAGGAGCTCTTCGATCTTGTAGCCCAGGCCGGTATGACTCTGACCTTGAACAGCATCTTACCCTCACCTAGAATGATGCCACAATATAAAGACAAAATGATCAATTTTAATAATTGGCTAAAATTTTGGTGTCATTCAAAGGGGATCCAGTGTCTGTCAGCCTGGGAAGACATGCTTGACAAGCCACGTTGCTTCGCAAGGGATGGCTTGCACCTGTCTCCCCTGGGCTTTCAGATACTGGCAAAGGCTCTTGCCACCCCTATAATGCCTTTTTTAGGCAAGGCTCAAAAGTCAAACCCACCTCCTTAGAAAACACTAAGAACAAGAAACTAAGGGTAATGCTGCTAAACGCCAGAAGTCTAAACCCCAAAATGCACGCACTCGAATCTTTCCTCAGTATGGAGAACATCGATATCTGTGCAGTGACAGAAACCTGGTTCAAGGCTCCAGAGAGCACCCCAGCACTACCAGGTTATACCTCATACCATGCTTTTCGGCCCCAAAACCCGGACCGAATCACAAAAGGAGGGGGAGTATCTATATTTATCAAGGATACCCACACCTCCAGGTTAGTAGTGTTGCACGAAGCATCAGAAACCATCCATGTGCAACTAACAGTGGGCAAAACTCCACTTCAGTTTATAGCATGCTACAGACCACCATCTCAAAATCAGGAATCCCACTCGGCTTTCCTGAAAACACTGGAGAGCATGAAGATCTCTCCAAACACCATTATATTGGGTGACTTCAACTACCCTAACATTGACTGGGAGCATTACTCAAGCCCCAACACCCTAGCCCAAAGGTTCCTGGAATTCATAAACTCAAATGCTATGGAACAACTGGTCAAATTTCCCACAAGAGGGGAAAACATACTGGACCTGCTCATCACCAACATGGGGACACTATGCTCCACACCAGAGGTACTCCCCTCATTGGTAAGATCAGACCATAAATTAATTTCACTGGATATCCAAAACCCGACCCCACCCCCAGCCCAGAAAACCACAGTGAAGAACTTCTCAAAAGTGAACTTCACACTTCTCAAATCCGAAGTGGAAACCTTCAAGGCCCCAGGATTAGTGGAAATTACGGCCCAAACCACAGAATCCTATATAAACACATTCTATGGACACCTCCAGGAGTGCATGGACCATGCTATCCCAAACAAAACCAAGACCCAAGTGTCCAAAGGCAGGCATCCAGTCTGGTGGACCCCAGCCATAAATACGTTGTACAACAGAAGGAGGAAGCTACTACATGATAGAGCAAAATCCCTAAAAGGGAAGGCATCTCTGATCAGTACTTGCAAAAAATTACGATCCCTCATAAAATCCTCCAAGGCCAGTTTCGAAAGAAAAATTGCACAGGACACAAAAGACAATCACAAGGCCTTCTTTAGCTATGTTAGGAACCTGGGATGCAACTCCCAGGTATGTTCAGAGTTGATTCTAAATGACAAAAAATACACTGAACCCAACATCCTGGTAGACAGGTTCAGTGCAAACTTCTCCCCCCTTCCCCCCCTAAAGAACAAATATCTATCCCAGTAGAGTGCAGCCTCCCAAACATCTCAGATGTCCAGGTGAAGGCCGCCCTTTCCAAGGCAAAAAACACTGCCTCAATGGGACCAGACAGTGTCCCGGGTTGCATCCTACATGAACTCCAAGAAGAACTAAACCCACACGTAAAAATGCTGTACAATCTTAGCCTCACTACGGGATATGTACCCAAAGAATGGCGTACAGCAACAGTGGTCCTGCTCCACAAAGGTGGTACCTCAACAGACCCTAGTAACTATCGCCCCATAAGCCTGACTAGCCTTATTTGCAAAGCCATGGAGAGGATCATCATGGAACTCATAAACAAAGACATTGGGGACGTACAGACATTGGATCCTACTCAGTTCGACTTTGCCAAGGGCAGATCCTACCTCTTGAACCTGGTTGACTTCTTCGAAACAGTCACCAAGGCCATAGATGAAGGGAAGGTAGTCCACACAGCCTATCTGGACCTCGCAAAGGCATTTGACACAATACCCCACTCGGGCATCATAGATAAGCTATCCAGCTTAAACATAAACCCCTATGTCACAAGATGGGTGGCTAACTGGCTGAAAGACAGAACCCACAGAGTCAGAATTGCCGGAGTCATGTCTGACTCTAAACCGGTCACAAGTGGTGTCCCACAGGGCTCGGTCCTGGGACCTCTCTTGTTCGGCATTTACTTTTCCGAGGTACAGGCCAGCACATGAGGACTATGGCTGACTAAGTTCACAGATGACTGCAAGCTGGGAGCCATTATTGACTCTCCAGCTGACACGAACATCCTTCAAAAAGGTCTCACAGAGATGGATAACTGGTTCCAGAACCATGGCCTAAAGCTGAATGCCAAGAAGTGTATAGTCATACACTTTGGCAAAAATAAAGCACCCACAAACAACCATATAGGTGGAAACCCATTAAATACAGAAGATGTAATTAGGGATCTGGGGACCCAAGTTGATAGCAATCTCTCCTTTGACAACCACGTTGCCAAAGTGGTTAGAAAGACCTACTACATAGCCCACCTTATCACTAAAGGATTCACATCCAGATCAGGGGAGGTAATAGTGCCCCTCTATTCATCCCTCATCAGACCCATCATAGAATACAATGCCCCTTTTGGGATGTACCAAAACCACCACCTGCAGCAGCTGGAAAGACCCCAAAAGTACCTTACAAAGAGGATCAAGGGACTCAAGCAGATGCCATATGCTGCCAGGTTAAAGAAACTCAAACTTTACTCAGTCACATACCGCCTACTTCGAGGCAATCTATGCCTGACATACAAAGCTATGTCTAACCCAGAATTAATGGACATGCTCCACCTCAGAAAATCCAAATCCCTTAAAACCACGCGCTCGAGGGATTTGAACCTCAGCACAGAGCTAAATAGAATGTGCTGGAGGGACAGATTCATAACACAGAGGCTTCCTTCACTTTGGAATAGAATACCGATCCATGTTAGGCAGAGCACCTCTCTCTTCAAGAGGAATCTTGATGAGTGGATGGGAGATCGTAGATTCACCCCAGGGATTACTTCTGTGTCTCTGCTACACAGAGGCTCAGTAAACTAACCATAAATAGGGCGTAGCAAACTCAATTCTAAGTAAGGGTGGCGAAAGCCAAACACTTGTAAATGCCCCAGGGCATATAGCCTAGTATGAACATATGAACCTATGAACAAGCCTTTCACTGTTCCATGTACAAAACCTAACAAATTTGTTTTATTATATTAATTTTATTTTATTTTTTGTAAATACACAATGACACTCTAGGTTTCTATTGAACTTATGAGGGATGCAAATGAGATATTGGTATGGCTGGCTGGGGGCTGATTCATTACCCTGTATGAGGTCCCATTTTTCCAAAGTCCAGCTCTATTGATTCTGAAGGTGTAAGCTGCGACAATACATTATTAGCTATTCTTCAAGTAAGTCAGAACTATACTGAGTAACAATGACAACACACCAAGCTGAGTGACAAGTGGTATAAAGAAAAATGTAACTAAAAAAACACTCATAATTAATAGGCTGCAGCAGTCAAATCGATAAACACTTCAAGTTTTAGAGTAAAAAAACTTTAATTGTATGCTTTCGTCATACACTGACTTCTTCAGAAATCAAATCAACAAAAAAACTACTAAAACATTTAAACAATCTCTAACCAGATGGGATAGCTATTCATGATGACAAAGAAGACATAGGGTGGTCAACCATGTAAGCCTCTGTCTCAAGAAAATATTACGTTGTATGCAGTAATATTTCTGATTTGTCTGTGAATTGGTTGTTGAACAAAAGCGGATGCAGCATTTGTATTGTCTTTAATTGTTTTACTTTATTCATTGCACTAAAGAATTAATTAATTCATTAATTGGAATGGATAGTGTAATATAGTCTAAACTTGTTACATTTTAGTAATCTTAACATGTTGCATTTTAGTAATATACTTTTGCAGTACCTTGTTTACAGCCTCCAACATCTGCAAATGTGTAGGGTCATATAATCTGTTCCATTTGGATGGATGATCAGAACCACCTGATTTTCAGCATCTGTTTTCTAATTGTTGCATATCACTTTGATACCATCTTCTCTATTAAGATTAGACTGTAAAGGATTTCATTTAATTAAAAGCTGTTGTTCTGGCAGTAAGTGCAGAAGACTAAAGCTTCGACTTGTAAATGAGCTGCTTCCTGTGACAAGTGTATGAAGTTTGAATCTTTCCATCTTCATTTACCTACTGTGTGACATTGAGCAAGTAACTTACCCAGACAGTGTTTTGGAGCAATGGGAGCAATTGGGAATTTAGGATAGGCTCCTTCATGGTCTCCAAAACTGCATGTGTAGTAGCTATGAACCTGTTGTCATTGTTTGCCAGCCATTACCTATTGCATAGCAGACCTTTTTCAGGAAATGTTATGGCAATATCACTAGTACACCATTTTTAATGTGGCATAGGCAATTTATTCTTCATGGACAGCAGACACTGCATTTCTAGATGAAACACTGAAATGTAGCCAGCAGCAACCTATGCATTAGTAAAGGTTCTATTTAATGTGGAATTATTCAGATGACTTTACTTCTCAAGAGACTGTGTATATTGGCTTAGCATATATTATCAGGTGGTTAATATTTCTTATGCTTTCATAAATCCTCTTCTATTTAAACTGTGCTAAACATGACTGGATCTTATGGTATGATGCTAATTAGCTTATACAATTTCATGTAGTTCATCCAAAACTACCAATAAAATACATGTAATTTATTTCTTCATTACTGTAAGGGGTGTATACAGTAAACAAAGTGGCTATAAGTGTTTGTGTGGGTAGGAGGCTCTCTGTGGATACAAGTGCTTTATGCTCTTATCATCTGGTCATTTTAAGCAGTCTTTAATCTAGCTGTACAGAACTAGTGTGTGTGTGTGTGTGTTGTGTGTGTGTGTGTGTGTGTGTGTGTGTGTGTGTGTGTGTGTATTAAACTGGAATGCTTTGGCTAGAGGGTGTTTGCGTGAAACAAATTTGAAATATGTGACTTTGGTCATTATTATTGCTATTAATTTTTTGATACATACATCTGAGAAGGATGCAGTCAACAATGTCACTATAATTGTTTAGTTTAGGGGTGTCTTTGGAAATAAATATACACATAATCTGCTACAGGCCAGAGACATGTTCAGTGACTGTGAGTTTCAAGGGAAGAGGAGTTTGCTGTTTATCATTCTAAGTCTCTTTTCAATGTGAGACTGTTTTGTTTAGCAAATAGCCATCAGTGTTTGAGCTGCATAATATTATAATAAAGGTTTTAAATCAAATCTCTGTTTCACTGTAAAAGTAAAGAAGAAAATAGTATGCACAGACAAGTTTGAACAAAAAAACTCAGCTTTGGCCGGCTAAGAACTAGCTGTATTCAACTGGACGTATAAGATAATTTAAGTACCTTTATCTGCACTTTTTTTTTCAAACAATACAGTATTTAAATTGATTTTAACTGTGTTGCAAAAATATTAACTGAACTGGAAGTTAGTCAGTGTTTGCTGAATTTTGTTATTTGCTAGTAATTACAGGTGTGGGGGTAGTCACATTCTTTGATTTCCTGTCCTTGCCTATTTAAGTGGTACAGTGTGAAATATTTTCTGTTTAAAAACCTCAGCTTTGGCCGGCTAAGAACTAGCTGTATTCAACTGGACGTATAAGAGAATTTAAGTACCTTTATCTCCACTTTTTTTTTTCAAAAAATACAGTATTTAAATTGATTTTAACTGTGTTGCAATATTAACTGAACTGGAAGTTAGTCAGTGTTTGCTGAATTTTATTATTTGCTAGTAATTACAGGTGTGGGGGTAGCCACATTCTTTGATTTCCTGTCCTTGCCTATTTAAGTGGTACAGTGTGAAATATTTATTTTATTTACTTTATTTTACTTTTGCATCATCTTAAAAGTACTCAATTGTATTTATTACTGCTTGGTGTAACTCATTCTAAGCCTTTTGGTTTAAACACTTGGGCTTTGGACCAGTTGTTTTGCACTGAGAGGGTTTGTGGTCTGCACTGTAGTGGCAGAACAGGTAGCTTACATCCTTCTAGGTTGGGAACTGCTGATTGAGGGCTCAGTGTCTGTTATTCTAAAAGTGTATTAATTCTGGTTTAAGCACTTGGGCTTTCAGGCCAGTTATTTTACATTAAGAGGGTTTGTGGTCTGCACTCTTGTGGGAGGAGAGGCTGGACTCTGCCCTTCTGAGCTGGGAATTTCTGGTTAAAGGCTTATAGTGCATGCATATCTGAACTGCTTCTTACTGAAGTTGGTGCACCTTGTTTGCTGTGGCATAGACTGGATTTGGGCCTGCTGGATCTAGCTTTGTTTGTGTAACTTGAGCACTAATCCAGGCATTCTCTAAAGTATTCAATTGTATTTATTACTGCTTGGTAGTAACTTGATTAAAGTGTAGCTATCATTCTAAGTCTTTTGGATTAAGCACTTGGGCTTCAGACCAGTTGTTTTACATTAGGAAGGTTTGTGGCATGCACTGTGTGGCAGGACAGGTAGCTTTCATCCTTCTAAGTTGGGAACTGCTGATTGAGAGCCCAGTGTCTGTTATTCTTAAAGTGTATTAGTTCTGGTTTAAGCACTTGGACTTCAGGCCAGTTATTTTACATTAAGAAGGTTTGTGGTCTGCACTCTTGTGGGAGAAGAGGCTGGACTCTGCCCTTCTGAGCTGGGAATTTCTGGTTAAAGGTTTATAGTGCCTGAATATTTGAACTGTATCTTACTGAAATTGGTACACCTTGTTTGCTGTAGCATAGACTAGATCCAGGCCTGCTGAATCTAGCTTTGTGTACATGCTTGTTGTTTGTTTGCTTGTTATTTCCCTGGAATGCTAATTCCACCTAATACGCGGCTTCTCAGCGCTTCTGTGGATCATTAGTGATATCTGCAATGCTTACTGTACTTATTTCCTTGTTTCACTTGTAAGAAAGTTACTGTTTGTCGTTTTTGCATTTAAGTTACCTGTAACACATTGCACTTAAGTTACCTGGCACTTGCTCACTAAAGCAATTATATAAGTCAGCACTAAAAATTAAAAGCACTACACCCTCACTCCCCACTGGCCCTTGTTTTCAAATATAAAGGAATTCCCAATATTATTCTAGCATGTCCAAAGGTCAGTTGTCAGTCTCCTCTCTGGTTCAGCTGGTGAATCTGGGATTCTTGAGGCAATGTTACAACTGCCTCATGTACACAGACAACCCTCTCCTCCTCCCAACAAATTCCAACACATGTGAGAGATGCAACCATATAGCCAAACTGGAGGCTAAGCTCTCTCAACTCAGTACTGGCATAACCAGTCAGGAGGAGAAGGAAACCACACTCACTACAATTCCAGTCTCACATAGACCTACCACGACAGCAAACCAAACACATAATCACACAAAAACATACTCGGAGGCTCTAAATAAAGATCTGCCTAAGCAGCAGAGACCTCCAAAGCAGACACCCAAGCAACCGCTACCCCAAAACAAAACACGTGTAACACATATCTCACAAAGCCAGTGTGCCGAACAGTCACAGCCCTTAAGACTAAACAACACACCTGATACACTTGTAATAGGTGACTCTATTGTCAGGCACACTGACGTCCCGCTCACCAGGCTGAACAAGGAGAGGGTCATGGTGAGCAGCCTGTCAGGCTCTAGGATCCGCCACATAACACAAGCACTCAGGTCACTCCAAGGTAAGTACAAATATGACTCAGTCATTGTCCATGCTGGTGTGAATGACCTGATATGTACCTCCCTGGACTACATGAAAAGAGACATAGAGGAGCTCTCTGAGCATGTAGCCCAGGCCGGTATGACCCTGACCTTGAGTAGCATCTTACCCTCACCAAGAATGATGCCACAATATGAAGACAAGATGATCAATTTCAACAATTGGCTTAAGTACTGGTGTCATTCAAAGGGGATCCAATGCCTGTCAGCTTGGGATGATATGCTCGACAAGCCACAATGCTTCACTAGGGACGGCTTGCACCTGTCACCCCTGGGCTTTCGGATATTGGCAAAGGCTCTTGCTACCCCCATAGTGCCTTTTTTAGGCAGGGCTCAAAAGACAAACCCACCTCCATAGGTATCACAAGGGATAAGAAACTAAGAGTAATGCTACTCAACGCCAGAAGTCTAAACCTCAAGATGCACGCACTCGAAACTCTCCTTAGCATGGAGAACATCGATATCTGTGCAGTAACAGAAACCTGGTTCAGGGCTCCTGAGAACACCCCAGCACTACCAGGTTATACCTCATACCATGCTTTTTGGCCCCAAAACTTGGACTGAACCACAAAAGGAGGGGGAGTATTGATATTCATCAAAGATACCCACACCTCCAGGTTGGTGGCAAAGCACAAAGCATCAGAGACTATCCATGTGCAACTAACAGTGGGTAAAACTGCCTTCCAGTTTATAGCCTGCTGCAGACCACCCTCCAAAACCCAGGAACCCCACTCGGCCTTCCTGAGGACACTGGAAAATATGAAGGTCTCTCCAAACACCATTATATTGGGCGACTTCAACTACCCAAACATAGACTGGGAGCATTACTTTAGCTCTAACACCCTAGCCCAAAGGTTCCTAGAATTTATAAACTCAAATGCTATGGAACAACTTGTTACCACTCCCACAAGAGGGGAAAACATACTGGACCTGATCATCACCAACATGGGGACTCTATGCTCCAGACCAGAAGTGTATCCCTCACTGGTAAGATCAGACCATAAACTAATCTCACTGGATATTCACATCCCGACCCCACCCCCTGCCCAGAAAACCACAGTGAAAAACTATTCTAAAGCAAATTTCACACTCCTAAAAACCAAGGTGGAATCCTTCAAAGCCCCCGGGCCTGTGGAAAATACGGCCCAGACCGCAGAATCTTTTATAAATGCATTCTATGAACATCTTCAGGAATGCATGGATCGTGCGATCCCAAATAAAACCAAGACCCAATCCTCCAAAGGCAGACGTCCTGTCTGGTGGACCCCAGCCATAAACAAACTATACAATAGAAGGAGGAAGCTACTAAATGATAGAGCAAAATCCCAAAAAGGGAAGGCATCACTGATCAGTATTAGCAAAAAACTATGAGCACTCATAAAATTGTCTAAGGCCAGCTTCGAGAGAAAAATTGCACAGGACACTAAGGATAATCACAAGGCTTTCTTTAGTTATATTAGGAACCTGGGTGGTAATTCCCAGATATGCTCAGAATTAGTCCAAAATGACAAAAAATACACCGAACCCACAGACATTGCCAACATCCTAGCTGACAGGTTCAGCACAAACTTCTCCCCCCCTCCCCACCGAAAGGGCAAATATCTATCCCAGCAGAGTGCTGCCCCTCTGACATCTCAGATGCTCAGGTAAGAGCCGCCCTCTCCAAAGCAAAAAACACAGCATCACTGGGACCAGACGGTGTCCCGGGCTGCGTCCTATATGAACTCCAAGAAGAGCTAAACCCAAACATAAAACTACTGTTCAATCTCAGCCTTACTACAGGATATGTGCCCAAAGAGTGGCGTACAGCAACAGTGGTCCCTCTCCATAAAGGTGGTGCCTCAACGGATCCTGGAAACTATCGCCCCATAAGCCTGACTAGCTTGGTCTGCAAAGTATGGAAAGGATCATCATGGACCTCATAAATAAAGATATTGGGGACCTACAGACACTAGATCCTACCCAGTTCGGCTTTGATAAGGGCAGATCCTGCCTCTTAAACCTGGTTGATTTCTTTGAAACAGTCACCAAGGCCATTGACGAGGGGAAGGTGGTCCACACAGCCTACTTGGACCTCGCAAAAGCCTTCGATACAATACCCCACTTGGGCATTATAGATAAGCTCACCAGCTTAAATATAAACCCCTATGTCATTAGATGGATTGCAAACTGGCTCAAGGACAGAACCCACATGGTTAGAATTGCTGGAGCCATGTCAGACTCCAAACCAGTTACAAGTGGTGTCCCACAAGGCTCAGTCCTGGGACCTCTCTTGTTCGGTATATATTTCTCGGAGGGACAGGCCAACACGGAATGACTGTGGCTGACCAAGTTCGCAGATGACTGCAAACTGGGTGCCATAATCAACTCTCCAGCCAACACAAGCATCCTCCAAAAGGGCCTCATAGAAACAGACAACTGGTGCCAGAGCCATGGCCTCAAGCTAAATGCCAAAAAGTGTACAGTCATCCCCTTTGGCAAAAACAAAGTGCCCACAAATTACCACACAGGTGGTAATCCATTAAGTACAGAAGAAGTAATTAGGGACCTGGGGATCCAAGTTGATAGCAATCTCTCATTTGACAACCACGTGGCCAAAGTGGTTAGAAAAACATTTTATATAGCCCACCTAATCATGAAGGGATTCACATCTAGATCAGGGGAGGTCATCATTCCTCTTTACTCATCCCTCATCAGGCCCATAATAGAGTACAATGCCCCTTTTGGGATGTACTTTACCAGACACCTGCAGCAACTGGAAAAACCCCAAAAGTACCTCACCAAGAGGATCAAAGGGCTCAAACAGATGCCATATGCTGCCCGGTTAAAGAAACTCCAGCTCTACTCAGTGGCATACCGCCTGTTCAGAGGCGATCTGTGCCTGACGTATAAAGCCATGTCCAACCCGGAATTAATGGACATGCTGCACCTCAGAAAATCCAAATCCCATCGAGCTACGCACTCGAGAGACTTGAACCTCAGCACTGAAATAAATAGGACATGCTGGAGGGACAGATTCATAACCCAGAGGCTCCCTTCACTCTGGAATAAAATCCCAGTCCAGGTTAGGCAGAGTCCCTCATTGACTCTCTTCAAGAGGAATCTTGATGAGTGGATGGGAGATCGTAGGTTTACCCCGGGTATCACTTCTTTATCACTGTTAGACAGAGGCACAGTATACTAACCTCGAAAAAGGGCATAGCAAAATAAATTTAAAATGGGTGGCGAAAGCCAAACACATTCTGGCTAGGCTTATAAATGCCCTAGGGCAGATAGCCTAGTATGAACCTATGAACCTATGAACAGTGTTTATGGTTATTGGGGAGAGACAGCCAAATAAAGAGACACTGGCATGGCTGTCGGGGCCCTGGTTCATTATTCTGTCTAAGGCCCCCTTTGACCACGATCCAGCTCTGCTCATATCCCCCTAACTTATTTAGCAATACTATAGGTCTCATAACTTATGGGAAAGGAGAAAAATTCAACCTACTGTAGATCGCTGTTTCAATAGTTACTGGATACAATGCATTTTCACGCAATAACTCATTATGTTTCCTTATCTTGAGGAGTTAGTATCCATGCACAGCAGTGGTGTAGGACTGCAGAGTGAAAGCCATCCACAGAAATGCTTTAACAGTACTACAAAAAGTTTTAAAATACTGTGTGAAAAATTAATTATCAGTTGCTCACTGATAAAATAACAAATATACTTTACAGCACTGTACTTTATCAACTTGAGTGCAGTTATTAATAAAATAACTTATCTATGTAACAGACGACATGTACTATACGTTACAGTTTTTACTGTACAGGGTTTGCTTTTCAGTACAGATATAGATGATAATTCTCCATTTACCTCGGAACAAATGTGTTCCTACAAAATACCTGAACATTTAGTCTTACAGTCCTTTTATAGTACTTTTTGTACCGTTTGGATCCTGTCTATGAAAGCAATCTTTTGAAGTCCCATACAATCTGTTGATAAGCTGATTTTTGTTCTGTTTCAAGATAAATTATGTGGCAACCTTCAAGACTTAGGGAGTCGTCCTTGTCTCCGGTCGTCCTGGCAGTTGTACTAGTCAGGAATTTGGGAGTATTCCTTATCTGCAGTTCTCTTTGCTGCTGCACTAGTCACAGAACATTTTGCATCACACACAGTATGGATAACAAACATGCATAGTAACTGCTCTACTTTAGTCTTTTTATATTTCTACTTATTTTCAGCTGAGAAACTTTTTAACCCTTTAATATGTATCTATACCAACAAACAGAAATGTACATGCACTATTGTAAGTGTTTACATGTATATATTCTAACACTGTATGTGTTTTCCATTTTCACTTTATTTTTTGTAGTTGCAAGACTCAGAATTATAGGTTTCAGTCTTTCAACTGGGAAACAGTTCTCGCTTTCTTATAACCCATCTTCTTTCTTTTTTATCTTCCTTTACTTAATTTGGTATGTGTCTGTTCCTGACATATTTTGTATACTTGATGCACTGTTTACATTACTACTTTAATACAGCCACACATTTACGCCAGCTTTTGTTACCCTCTCTCATGCTTTTAGATTACTCTTTGCATGACTGCTCATCAGATGGAAGTGTATCTTCTAAACCTTTCAGGTTTCTGATGCTGTTCAATCCTTTCACCCTACCCCATTTTCATGAATCAGTAATCAGATGTTAGTTTTGTCCATCCATCCAACGTACCTCAGTTCATGAATCACAGAGCACACTATGGTGTAGTCATTGCTATCCACTGGCTCTTTGATCTGTATTCCTACATTTCCTCACTGGTGCAGACTCAGTCCCATGTGTTTGCCCACCACTCACTGCCAGTACCTCCACCAGTATTATTTTCTTCTTTTCTCCTGTGGCAGGCACTGTGTGAATTAAATCCCCATTATTATGGCCCCTCTTCTCTTTGCCTGTTTACTAATTCTAGTCATGAGACTTTCTTCATCCTATTTTCCTGCATTTGGCAAAAATATAAATTGTGGTCAGCGACTAGACATTCACTAAAAGTCCCTTCACTCTCAGGACCATTATCACTGTTATCTAGTCTTTGTCCCCAACATCCCTTAAATCTTCTTCTCTGTGCATTTACCCACCTCCTCTCATTTGATTCATCCTGCTGTTTGTCTATAATCCATATCTAAAAAGTACCACATCCTTATCCCTATCACTTTTCGTCTGTTTTCTGTAATTTCAGCAGTATTAATGGCACCCAAACATACCATTTCACCTCCTCTTCACCTTTATACCTTGCTGACATCCTTTGCCATCAGGTTCAGTTTATTTTCTACTTGTTTCTTCTAACATTTTAACTCTGACTCTTTCACTTCGGTCCCGACTTTGGTTTAAATGGAACTTAGTCTTGATGTATTTCTCCAGTTCTGCCTTCATCACCTCTTTCCAATTATTACTGAGGTGCAGGCAGCCCCTGACATACACACACACACACACACACACACACACACACACACACACACACAGTTATTTGTTGTTTAAGTTTGTCTGTGATAAGCAGGTATGTGGACTGGTTCAAGGCCGTTTTCAGTCATGGACTCTAGCAGTAGAATCAAAATTACAGTTGCAATGCAAATGGTTCTCTAGGTGTTTCACTTTAAATCTTTGCTCTCTGCACACCTTTCTCAGCAACTCATTAAACTCCAGGCATTCCTCACCATACAGCAAAAAGGCCAGTGAGCAACCAAACTTTCTGCAAATGCTCCCCAGTGCTTTTCATTTCTGTTTTGTTATATCTGCCTCTTCTTTTACCAGATCATTTACTCCCATGTGCACAACCACTTTTGCAAACACCAGTTTACAGTCTTCAGAATCCAACTTAGCACTATTTCATCTTACTTCATAATCTCATTTCCCATGTTGCAACCCTCGACTAATTTCTCACCCAAGTTACTGATCTGCCTACCACCTGCAGCCCACCTGTATCATCCACCATTCATGTAAAGTTACACTTCAAGAAATGCCCTGTAAATATAAGGTGCTCTACTTAAATTCATTATTAGGTCACATATTTTATAATCCATTCATAACTTTGTTGCTTTTGATAAAATGACCTTTCTGCTTGCATGCCTTTGAAATATTTGATCATGGACCACTCTGCTAAATGGACACACTTGCAACCTCATGAGTGACAGATTTAATGAAAAAACATTGCATTGCAATTGGCTTTATACGGGATATAAAAAATGTTAGTCAATGAGGAGTCAATGAGGAGTTGGAAACAATGGGTCATATCTGAAAACAATGTGTACTGCTTTCAACTGCAAAACATGCAATTATGCTTCAGCACAGGTCTAACTGCATTGCATGCAATAGTGAAATTTCATCTCGGGAGAGTTGTGGAGTCAAAACTGCTGAGAAAAAAAGAGTGGAAGAAATTATATGGCAGCTGATATTAATCAGGTACATGCAAGAACAGAGTCTATATCAACTAGTTCCGACTGGATATTATAAAAAGGTAAATAAAAGCATCAGTTAAGGACAAGAGACCAGTGCATAAAATTAAGGCTATGAGTTTCTAATGAACATCATCCTGTAGTCCAAAGTTTGATTCCCTCTACTTATGTTTCCAGTTCTGTGACTTTGAGCAAATCATTTAACCAGACAGTGCTCTCCAGTCCCATGAGAAACAAAAAAGGCTTGTGCCTAGTGTGTTTACTCAATAAACACATTAATAAATGAAAATAAACCTTGCCTGTGATATAAATAGGACCTGCTGGTGAGACAGGTATATATCCCAGAGACCACCTCTTCTCTGGAACAGGCTCTCCATCCATGTGAAGCAGAGTTCCTCCCTAACCCAATTCAAGTGTAACTTGGACAACTGGATGGGGAACAGGAAATTCATTCCTGGTTTGGCATCTATGTCTGTAATGGACACAGACCGCCTGGAAATGGTTCGTCTCCCAGGCCTCCTTTTGTAAATGTTTCATCTCCCAATCCCCTGCTTACACTTATCAAGGGTTCCAGAACTTGTCAGATATTTGGGATGCATGGCTAAGCTTAAAAAGGCACGAAACAAGGCACTGAAAGACACCCACTGGTAATCCTAAAACACCAGGATGCAGGAATCACGAACCAGATGCTGAGTAAAAGATTTTTTAATAAAAACAGCTCCACTAGTTTAACATAGAAAAGTAACAAACACTCCAAGCATATAACGGCTTTCACCCGGGCTCTCCCAGGCTTTATCAAGACATTTTTACTTTGGGTGATGGGTCTTTTTATATTACCCTTGTTCAACCCAAATATTTTAATTAACAATCAATTAAACTAGATTGCTTCATATCCATTTTTTAAAGGAATATCAATCCTTTACTTCTCATTTACACATTAGTTACATTGTAATATATTAAATTCCCTAATACTTTATTAGTGTCTTAACCAAATATTATTCACATTACATTAAAATTATTAAACATGTGCAAAACACTTGCTGCTTAAAACTTTAAATAAAAACTTCATGTATATGCTGTATAGCCACTTGCAACCAAACCTAGTTGTTTTAACTACCAAGTGGCTTCCACCATACTTTGAAACTTTTTAAAAACTTGTATAACAAGTGTTTATTTGACAACATATAGTACATTCTTATTACACAGTCTTTGTCAACTAAAAGGTTGGCACCTACCTATTGTTTCTATGACTGCATATGACTCTGTTTACTATTCTAACTCTTAAAAAGCTTTCTTTTAGCGTCTCTCACCTTATATGCTACTATTATTGTCCCAATATCTCTTGTAATCATGTTGGCACCCCGTGTTGTTTGCTCTCAAACTGTCTTTGCCTTAATGCATGACTAACTATTCTATTCATTACTCTATGATCCTTCTCTTTTTTTATTTTTTATTTTATTTTACAATTTTGCCCTTCTCATTTTCAATAAACTGCTGATGCTAATGGCTCCATTAAGGCCAGGAAACTTTGCTGCTTCTAGTCTCACTTGCCAAAGCAGCTCTTTGTATTCCAAAGATGTTTCCCAATCCCCCCCTCTAGGGCTGACATGAACCTGCTCAAGTACCATGAATTTTAAACTCATGCTTGCACATGTTAGTGAATGTTTGAAGAACGCATTAGTGTCCTTTTTCCTACTAATTTCATAGAGGTGTTCATACACTCTTTTGGCTAATGTCCTCTCTGTTTTTCCAACATAGAAACATTGGCACTGCTGACATAACCCTAAATATACTACCCCTTTAGCTTTGCAGTTAAAATATCCTGGGGATTTTAAGTATCTTCTCCTTGAATTCAAATATAAACCATTTTTATCTATCATATTTGGGCACTGTTTACAAGTGTTGCATCTAAATGTCCCATTCTTACTGTTTCTTCCCTCTTTCTTCTTTTCATGGTTTATCTCTAATAATTCTTTTAAGTTTTTATTTCTCCTTCTAACTGCTTGGGGTTTGTCGCCTAATGTCCTCCTAAGTTCTTCATTTGTAGTTATAATTGGCCAATATTTATTAATAATCCTTTCTACTGACCAACTTTCATTACAATTAGTGTGCACAAACAAACACCCTTGCTTTTTCATTTCACCCTCCTTTTTACTGTTGTTGTCTCTTCGCTCTTCTCCTAGTAAGGGGTAGTATTTTCCTTTTCTTTGGCTTTTGATCTCAGTTGTTATTTCATCTATTAATTTTGTAGGATACCCTTTCTCTTCGAACAACATCTTCAAAAATAGGCATTCTTCATTAAATAACACCTCTTCGCTACACATTCTTGCCGCCCTAATAATCTGTCCTTTAATGACTCCCTTTTTTTGAAATAGGGGGTGACTGCTGTTAAAATGGAGAAACATGTTTGAGTAACTCCTTTTTCTGTGTATGCAAGACATAAAGCAACCTTTCTCTGTATTTTTATGTAGGTCTACATCTAGATATTGTAATCTATCAGTGCAAATATTACAAGTAAATTTTAAAAATTCTGTACTGCCATTAATATATTCAATAAATTGCTCCAACTTTTCCATACTACCCTTCCATAGTATACATATATCGTCCAGGTAGCGTTGGTAATGTGTAAGATGTTCGGCCCACTGTGTGCTAAATATAAATTTAGATTCCCAGTAACTCAGGACAATGTTGGCATAGAGGCACAAGGGGTCCCCATTGCCACCCCTTTCTTTTGCCGAAATAATTCCCCACAGAAATACACAAAATTGTTTTTCAAGATGACTTCCATAAATTCTACTACCAATGCAATCATTTTGCCTCCCAAATTCGAATGTTTTGCCAGCATTTCATTAAACCATGTTAAACCAGTCTCATGTGGTATACTTGGGAATAACTCAACCACATCCACTGTTACCATGTAGTTGGTTTCCTGATACAATTCCTTCTTTATACTCCTTAGAAACTCCCATGAATCTTTACATAAACCTTTTAGGGATGTAGTGAGTTTCTTTAATATTGCATCTATGAACTTCCCAAGTGGTTCGGTAATCCCTTTTGCCCCTGCTACAATCGGTCTAAATGTCAATGGCTGTAGCCCTTTATGTACTTTCGGGATACCGAACACAATGGGGGTGACTGGTTTAGGCACTAGAAGGTAGTTATAAAGTCCCTCATTAATAGCTCCTTGGTACAAGTTGTCTTCCAGTTTGTATTTAATCTTAGCATAGGCAATGTTCTTCTCATTTACTGACACCTGATTGTATTGTTCAATGTCATGTAAATGTGTGTAAAGTGAAGCCTCATAGTCATGTTGGTACATCAGGACCACTCCCCCCCCTTTATCTGTTTTCATAACTCGAACTCCCTCACTATTTAACTTTTTGATCAATTTATATGATGCCTCAGGGAAATTAGTGTTTTTTGACATGTCTTTGACTTTTATATTTCTTATTTCGTCCTCAACCATGTCTTCAAATGTTTTTAAAATAGGGTGTAGTGGGGGATTCCATGTACTTCTCCTATAAAGTTTTTCTTTGTCACTTGAATTTTGCTTCAACATTGCTGTTACATTTAACTGCCTTGTGAAAAGTTTAAGATCTAAAATTGTTTGCGATATATCAATGGAGCCTTGTGGGACAAAATGAAGTCCTTTGGTAAAGACTTCAAAAAATAAATCATTAACTTCAACCTCTGTGTAGTTGTATATAGAAAAGTTTCCTTTTTTCACAACTAAACAACCTTCGTTGTGATGCTCTTCTCTTTCTATGGTGGTGTCATGGGGCTCTATAATTATGGTATCCTCAAAGGGTTCCACCTCCTGTTGTAATTGCTCACTTGTCTGTCCCTCTGCCTCCTTTGGCCAAACTGAAAATCCTGCTGCCCTGTTCTATTTTGGTTTGACTGCTGGTTAGATTTCTGTGCCAACCGTTCACTCCTCCTTGGACCCTGTTCCTCTGAACCATCATAAAACACATTGTCTTGTTCCTTTTCAACATAATAACTGTTAGTGTTCTGGTCCCTTGCCCATTTGTTTCTTCCATAACTCTTGTATGCATGCCCTGCACTATACTCCTGTAAATCTCGTTCCAGCTTTTTAACTTTTCTATTAACAATTCTAACACAGTGACTGTCAATTTCTTTAAATGTATTGTCATAGTCTTTCTTAATGCCATTAAACATTGCATCCTTGACAATAATATTGTTTAAGTCATTCACTTCCATTAACAATGCTGAAGCCTTAGCTTCATAATCTTTAATCATTAAATTCAACATTTCAAGCCCTGTTTTATTAAAAAGGGCCGTGAGCTCCTTAAACAATTCACTTCCCGGCTGAGCATTATTGGGAAATTTATAGTCCCTTAGGGACTCTTTTTACTCTAACACATTCCACTAAATAGTCTATTTCCAACTTAGTTGCTTTATATGAGTACAATTTATCATTAAAATCTTTTAACTTCATTTCCAAGTTGTTGTCTGCATTATCACAGATTTGTGTCATACCTTGTCCAAAAGAAAAACATTTAGATGTCCATTTGTTAAAATTAAAGTCTTTATCCATCCCCGTTCCGTTGTGTTGGTTGCCGCCTCTCTTGCTCCTCACTTGCTGCGTGTTTTCAGCATTAACATTCACGATACCTCCTGTTCCATTATCGTCAAGAAAATGTGTTGTGGGTCTACTTGCCCCGATGTTAACATTTGCCAACAACTGTTCTTGGTTGGCCGGTATCTCCTTACCGCTCTGTGAATTGGCGTTCGATAACAGTCCCGATAGCTGGGAAAGCAGGCACATAACCTGCTTGAATTCTCGTCGCGTAACTGGCGCGTCATCCGCTCCTTCCTCCGCATCTACCAGGATTGCTGGTGTATTGCAAAACTCTGCACTCGTTGTTCGTTCCGCCATGGATCCTGTAACTGCAACAACTTTTAAACCACGAAACAAGGCACTGAAAGACACCCACTGGTAATCCTAAAACACCAGGATGCAGGAATCACGAACCAGATGCTGAGTAAAAGATTTTTTAATAAAAACAGCTCCACTAGTTTAACATAGAAAAATAACAAACACTCCAAGCATATAACGTCAAGCGCTTTCACCCGGGCTCTCCCAGGCTTTATCAAGACATTTTTACTTTGGGTGATGGGTCTTTTTATATTACCCTTGTTCAACCCAAATATTTTAATTAACAATCAATTAAACTAGATTGCTTCATATCCATTTTTTAAAGGAATATCAATCCTTTACTTCTCATTTACACATTAATTACATTGTAATATATTAAATTCCCTAATACTTTATTAGTGTCTTAACCAAATATTATTCACATTACATTAAAATTATTAAACATGTGCAAAACACTTGCTGCTTAAAACTTTAAATAAAAACTTCATGTATATGCTGTACAGCCACTTGCAACCAAACCTAATTGTTTTAACTACCAAGTGGCTTCCACCATACTTTGAAACTTTTTAAAAACTTGTATAACAAGTGTTTATTTGACAACATGTAGTACATTCTTATTACACAGTCTTTGTCAACTAAAGGGTTGGCACCTACCTATTGTTTCTATGACTGCATATGACTCTGTTTACTATTCTAACTCTTAGAAAACTTTCTTTTGGCGTCTCTCACCTTATATGCTACTATTGTTGTCCTAATATCTCTTGTAATTCTGCTAGCACCCCGTGTTATTTGCTCTCAAACTGTCCTTGCCTTGATGCATGACTAACTATTCTATTCATTACCCTATGATCCTTCTCTTTTTTCATTTTATTTTACAATTTTGCCCTTCTCATTTTCAATAAACTGCTGATGCTAATGGCTCCATTAAGGCCAGGAAACTTTGCTGCTTCTAGTCTCACTTGCCAAAGCAGCTCTTTGTATTCCAAAGATGTTTCCCAATCCCCCCCTCTAGGGCTGACATGAACCTGCTCAAGTACCATGAATTTTAAACTCATGCTTGCACATGTTAGTGAATGTTTGAAGAACGCATTAGTGTCCTTTTTCCTACTAATTTCATAGAGGTGTTCATACACTCTTTTGGCTAATGTCCTCTCTGTTTTTCCAACATAGAAACATTGGCACTGCTGACATAACCCTAAATATACTACCCCTTTAGCTTTGCAGTTAAAATATCCTGGGGATCTTAAGTATCTTCTCCTTGAATTCAAATATAAACCATTTTTATCTATCATATTTGGGCACTGTTTACAAGTGTTGCATCTAAATGTCCCATTCTTACTGTTTCTTCCCTCTTTCTTCTTTTCATGGTTTGTCTCTAATAATTCTTTTAAGTTTTTATTTCTCCTTCTAACTGCTTGGGGTTTGTCGCCTAATGTCCTCCTAAGTTCTTCATTTGTAGTTATAATTGGCCAATATTTATTAATAATCCTTTCTACTGACCAACTTTCATTACAATTAGTGTGCACAAACAAACACCCTTGCTTTTTCATTTCATCCTCCTTTTTACTGTTGTTGTCCCTTCGCTCTTCTCCTAGTAAGGGGTAGTATTTTCCTTTTCTTTGGCTTTTGATCTCAGTTGTTATTTCATCTATTAATTTTGTAGGATACCCTTTCTCTTCGAACAACATCTTCAAAAATAGGCATTCTTCATTAAATAACACCTCTTCGCTACACATTCTTGCCGCCCTAATAATCTGTCCTTTAATGACTTTTTTGAAATAGGGGGTGACTGCTGTTAAAATGGAGAAACATGTTTGAGTAACTCCTTTTTCTGTGTATGCAAGACATAAAGCAACCTTTCTCTGTATTTTTATGTAGGTCTACATCTAGATATTGTAATCTATCAGTGCAAATATTACAAGTAAATTTTAAAAATTCTGTACTGCCATTAATATATTCAATAAATTGCTCCAACTTTTCCATACTACCCTTCCATAGTATACATATATCGTCCAGGTAGCGTTGGTAATGTGTAAGATGTTCGGCCCACTGTGTGCTAAATATAAATTTAGATTCCCAGTAACTCAGGACAATGTTGGCATATGCGGAGGCACAAGGGGTCCCCATTGCCACCCCTTTCTTTTGCCGAAATAATTCCCCACAGAAATACACAAAATTGTTTTTCAAGATAACTTCCATAAATTCTACTACCAATGCAATCATTTTGCCTCCCAAATTCGAATGTTTGTAACTAATGTGTAAATGAGAAGTAAAGGATTGATATTCTTTTAAAAAATGGATATGAAGCAATCTAGTTTAATTGATTGTTAATTAAAATATTTGGGTTGAACAAGGGTAATATAAAAAGACCCATCACCCAAAGTAAAAATGTCTTGATAAAGCCTGGGAGAGCCCGGGTGAAAGCGCTTGACGTTATATGCTTGGAGTGTTTGTTACTTTTCTATGTTAAACTAGTGGAGCTGTTTTTATTAAAAAATCTTTTACTCAGCATCTGGTTCGTGATTCCTGCATCCTGGTGTTTTAAGCTTAAAAAGGCCCTTGTGGTCATTAACCTAGTAAATACCTATGAACCTATAAAAAAGATCTTCTAATACAAATTGCTGTATAGTGCATGAAGCACCTTGATTATGCTCCAGTATTAAATGACATTCTGGCTCAGAGCTACTCTAGAGCAAGACCTGGTGTTAACCATGCTCAGAAGGGTGCACCCCTATGTACTGCTTAAGATTACATCTAACACTAGACAGTAAAAGCTGACAATGCTGGCCAGTAAAGAACAGCAGCAGAATATGAAATGGCTTCATTTCAACTCCATTTCTGCCTGCTGTCTATAATATTACAGCCTCTAAAAATGTATTTCGGAACCATCTGGTTTTCTTAGACAAAGAATATGTAAGGAGGTAAAGTGCTTTCCAACTGCTTTACTGGCTTTTAAAGACATCACAGTACTTTGCATTTTTTCTGTAGCTACTAGTACATGGAGAAGATAACTTAATATTATGTGCTCTCAACATGGATGCCAAGATTCATCTCTCGAGCTTTGCTCTTGAGGTACATTTCTTTGTTTATGTGTCTCAAATACATATCAAGTAGGTTATGACTGGAGAAGCAACCATAATCTTTTGTGTTATAAGTCAGCTCCATTGGACTAGGACCAGAGCCTTGACTATGATCCAGGCAACCCAGGCTCTATTCATATGTTCATAGGTGTATATAGGCTAATGACCACTAGGGCCCTTATAAGCATAGCCATACAGTCTTATTCATGAACTCAGTTTCTGAGTAGTCAGCTGGAGATACAGGGAAAGACTGACATTTTGTTGGCTCACCTATCTCAGAGGAGTGAAGAGATCTTCACTCAGTTTACATCCTACAGTGGAGACTGAGAACTCCAGACCTGAAGCAAAAAGTTTAACAAAGCACCAGCAGGTCATCTACAGACAAAGGGTTTTCAAAAATATCATTGCATGCTGGGCATAGCGGCGTGACTGTGGGTATGGCATAAACAAACAAAAAAGAGCCTCCTACTGCTGTTAGTATGGGACCATACCAAGTCACCCTGATTTCCTTTCCATCTAATCTCAGAATCTGCAATTGGGTGTTCTCTGCTCAGTAGGGGCCAGGGCCCAGAGCCTGTGAAGTGTGGGGAATATGGGCTGTAAAGGACTCTGGGGTGTGGCTCTAGGACATTGCAGATGGCAAATAGTAGGGAGGAAACAAAAACATTTGCTACATAGCAGATACTTAGCTGGGGTTCTCATGGAAAGATGGAGCAGCAAATAACTGTGTCAGAACTTGAAAAGCTGTAGTCAGTTCCCAGTTACCTGGGATAGGGGGGATATACCAGGAAACCTCAGAACACAAATTTGTTAAGTAAACTAAGTCTTATCAGATATTTTTCTACTCCTTGTCCTGGCATAAATATTTTGATATTCCTATATCTAGTATCTGTCTGCCTGTCTGTAAAGCTACATCTCAGAGAAATTATGACATAAAACAGTCATCTAATACACTCAGTAGATAAATCGAATCTTGGTTCAGCATCAACAATTATCTATGTTCTTGGTTGTTCCTTAAAGATATTATTTTTTTTCTAAACCTTCCATAGTTACAATACTAAATGAAAAGTCTACTACACAGACAAAATATACACATCCCCCAGAAAACACTGCCTACGCAAGTCAACAGCTCACAAGCCAAGACCCATTCTTAATAAAATGAAAAAAAAAAAGTTAAAAATAAAAAAAAAAAATAATAAATAAAACATCAAATAAAACAAAACAGTAACCACAACTAATCAGTCGGAAAACAGGAAGATTAGCAAAACTGTAACTATGAGCCACAAATGAAATTGCCGTAGATGAAGGCTGTAGGCAGAAAGGAGCAAACAGTATACTTTATAAGAGCCAACATCCAAATGAAAAATGACCAAAAACTTGATTTATTGACAGAGGTTAAGTGCTTCCATCCCACTCCTTGGACTTCTTCAGAACAATGAAACAAAAATAACTCACCCTTTATATACCCCCTCATTAAAATCTTAATTGGAATAAATACAAAATAATTGAAAACAATTGCTTCTAGTTAAATTGTTAAAGCCAAAGGCTCAATATAAAACAGAGAATTTTGAGAGTTGAAAAACTGTCAATAAAAGAATATCATTAAAAACTCTCTCCATAAACATGAACTTCCCTAAACAAATCTTCACTAAAAAAGGAACTCTGAATTATAAAATATTAAAACAACATAAAAAGAAGTATATGTCTCTAATTGTGAATATTTGAAGTAATATCCAAAATGTTCCAAAATGTAGGTTCAAAGTTTAGCTGCTCTCATTTTCAGTACCAGTTGTAGGGAAACATGGCCGTTAAGTCCAGGCGTAACAGTAGCATCAAGCATAAGTTGCCAGAGGAGGTCCTTGGACTCTAACTTGTTTTCCCAGGGTCCCCCTCTGGCATCTGACGGAACAACTTGCAAAATGTCAAATACAATTTTTTTTAAACCTTCACAAGTAGTAGACTTGTAACTGTAACTATACAAACTAATTAAATATAAGATATATAAAAACATAACTAAACTACACAACAAACAAATTCTATATGATCCTTACTTTATGATACTAAAATATATGAAATTGCCACTACCAAAATCCTAATTAACATGCACCTTGTGCTAGATTCGAAAGCCATTCAGGAGACACCCCATTCATATAAATCTATGCAAATTATCTGAAGTCACAATTGTCACAAAGTGACAATTTTCTGAAGTCAGTGACAAGCGCTACTGTATAAAAGTAAGTAAAAGAAGTACAGGAAGAATGGATGGTGGAAAGGAAACTGCTCGTACGACAAGACAGTAAAAGAATAATGTTTTAATAAACAAAGATCTATCAATAACTGTTACAGGTTAAGCGCTTTCGACTGTTACCCAGTCTTCTTCAGAACAAAGTCAATAGAATCACATGCAACATTTATATGCTGATAGCAGTGTAATAATTGAATAATTAATTATAAAAACCGCCAATTTTGTTAAAGTCACAACTACACAAACAGCACATAAGCCCTGAATGCATATATAAACAAAAACAAAAAATTATACTACAAAGGTTAAGCGGATTCTGCAGTAAATTGATGTTAATCATAAAAAACTTCCTAGTGGAATGCCAATCCTAATAATACTATAAATATTTTATAAATATTTTGTAATAATAATTGATTTCTTGTTGGAGTTCCATATAAAAAATATATATAATAATAAATATAAAAATTGCCTGAGTAGCAATATAACCACTCTATTTATACATATATACATAAAAAGTCAAAAAACTAAAAAATGAAAAAAATAATAAATAATGATAGTATCATATGAACTAAAAGCTCACAAAATTTATTCCAAAGCTAAAAAAGGTTTGATGCTAATATGCTCATTGAGCCCAGGTGGTCTCGTAGCATCTGTAAAAATCTGCCATTTGCTCTCACAGAGAGACAATTTCATTTTCCAGTCCCCTCCAAAAGGGGCTGTCTCTACTTGATCTATGATAGAGAATAAGAACTTATGATCGTTACCTTTCTCCAAAATGTGTCTATATAATGCGTTTTTAGAATCCTGTTTACCTATTTTATACATATGCTCATAGATCCGTCTATTTAACTGCCTCTCTGTTTTACCTATGTAGTGCGCGTTACATAACGTGCATAATGCAAGATAGACTACCTGTTTCGATCTACAATTCCCTTTCCTACTAATGATAGTGGTGTGGCTTATGTCATTCAATTTGATGGTGTTGTTCAAATTGATGTACTGACATTGTTTACAATTGCCACATCTCACTGTCCCTTTACGATTTTCATCTACTAATTTATAAGATGCCCCTCTTTCTAAAAGCTTCTTCATGTTGGGTGCAGTCTTGTAAACTATTCGGGTTTCGTCCCCAAAATCTCTTCCATACCCATAACCATCAAAGTGTTCCAGAATCTTTCTAAAATCTCCTTGATGATATAGGAATTTGGTGTATACATGAGTATGCATGTCCTTCCAAAAGAATCCAAGTGTTCACCCCCAACCCGCTGGTCAGTAGGGAATTGACCCAGTAGTGGTTTGTAGATGTTACCCCATCTATCTTGTACATATCTAATTGTCTCATTAACCAGACTACCTGGGTAATCTCTGCTCAAGAACATTCCCCTGATGATATTTAATTCTTTCTCCAAGATCCCTAGATTCGATGACAATCTTGCTGCGCGGATGGTTTGTCCTTTAATCACGTTCTTGAAAACATGAGGGGGATGGTTGCTACTATAATGCACATAATCATTAGAAAAGGTGGGCTTCCTGTATATACTTGAAGTGAACCCATCACTATCGTGGCTTAACCAAACGTCCAAAAATGAAATTCCTTTGTGATTGTATTGGTGAGTAAACTTTAAAAACTCTACCGTGCCATTTAAATATGTCATGAATTCCAATAATCTGTCCTCAGATGATTTCCACAATATAAAGATGTCATCCAGGTATCTCACATAAAGTCCTATATCAGGAAAAAACGTGCTCTTGAATACATGTTCTTGTTCCCACTCGGCCATGACCAAGTTCGCAAATATGGGAGCACAAGCTGCTCCCATAGCTACTCCCTTGGTCTGCTTGAAATATTCTCCTTGGAAAGAGATGAAGTTGTAATCCAATACAAGTGACATCATGTCACATATTAAGCTGACTTTTTCCCATGAGAATTCTGAATATCGAGTGAGACTTCTTTCAAAATATTCTAACCCTTCTGTTCTGGGGATACTGGAAAAGAGATCTATGACATCCACTGTTAAAAAGATCAATTCAGAATTCCAGTAATCTTTGGTAAGTGTGCCTAGAAATTTCCAGGAGTCTTTTATGATGTGCGGGATGTTGTTGTATACACTCTTACACCATCCATCTATCAATTTCCCGATGTTATATGTTTTAGACCTAGAACCTGATACAATTGGTCTAAAAGGAGGCTTTTCAATAGATTTGTGTAACTTGGGGATCCCGAACATCTTGGCTAAAACTGGATGGTCTACTTTCAAATAGGAATATGTATCGTTAGTTATCCTGTTGTCAATGAGATATTCCTCAATGATAAGATCGATCCGCTTGTGACCGATGTTGACCTGATTTAGTGAGATGTTCTCATAATTCCCTGAAGTGTGCAAGATGTTGTGGATTTCCTGATTGTAAAGGTCAGTAGTGAAAATCACAGCACCCCCTCCCTTATCGGGTTTCATAACCCTGATGTCCCGGTTCTTTATGATCTCCAGTAGAGTTTTCCTTTCCATATGTGTGAGGTTATCATTAGGTTGTTCTCTTTGACTTCGTATTCTATTGTATGACCAGTAGATGTCGTTGCACACTAACTGTTCAAAATTTTGGACATGTGGATTGGGTGGTGGTATGAAGGTACTTTTTTTCTTCAGGTGTGTACCTGTTGTACCTGTAGTCCCTGTTGCTCCATCCTTTGTCTTGTCAAAAGTTAACGCCAAATTTAACTTCCTACAATATTTCTTTACCTCTTTAATGGTGTCTATGATACCCCATTTTTTCATGGGGATGTATTTCATACCTTTCCCCAAAAGTTTAGCACAAGTGTGGTCAATCTCCATATTGGAATAGTTGTAAACCTTGAAGCCTTCACTTGTAATGATCCTAGGCAATGTAGTATTTCCTTGTTCATTGGACAAATTCATACTCAAATCATTTGGGTCAATACCGGGGCAATGAAACATGTTTGTCATGGTCAGTGGCTGTTCCGTAGTCAAGGAAGATCTATCAGAAGGGATGGAATCATCCTGTTTTATGTTTTGTGCCACTGCTTTTGAACCTTCCATGCTGGGAAGTATCTTCCCCCCTGAAAATTTTCTTCCCTGTCTAGGTGTTTGGATTCCTTCCTTCTGATGTGCTGTTGCTTCCGGCCCTCTATCCCTCTATTACTAGGCCAGATGTAAGCCATATTATTATTGTATGCCTCAGTGTCTCGCTGCATTTTCCTATTTTTTCTGCTGACTGTATTGTGAACATTTTTATCAACTAAATTGAATTGTTTCAAATACAAGTCCTTAAAACTTGCATAATCTAGGTGATGAATGATAAGTTGGTTCATACGCTCTAACTCTTCAGATAATAAACTCAGTTTTTCATCTTGATGTTTGATAAGTAACTTCATAAATTCAAAACCACATCTGTCAAACAGACCATTGAATTCATTCATAACCCCTGTAGAATAACTTATTCCTAAGGGTAGTTTAAAAAACCGAAGGCCTTTTGGTACCATATTCAATTTCAAACAATTGGATAAATAACTACTATCAACTTTGATGTTTTTGAAATTAGTTAATTTTTTGCCGTAATCTAATATATACTCCTTTAAAGAAAAATAGCTACTTCCATTAGTATAATCTTGATCCTTCAATTGGTTATTGTTACAGGCAAAATAATCTCGGTTGTCACTTACAAATTGTTCAAAAACATTATCACATTCACTTATATTGTCCATTAGATGCCTGACGCTGGTATTGTGCACAGAGTCTTTGAATTCACGAGATTTCATTCTATTGGGGCTCCTACAGTTACGCTCGTGATTGTAAAAAATAGTACCTGTTTTGTCCGATGCATTCGGAGCTCTATTTCTTACATCCCTCTGGGTTTTAGGACGTGCCCCTCCGTACTGCCTGTCCATGCGTTTTTTACAGACGCTATAGTCGAAAGTGAAATCTTGTTCCGTGACATCCAGTTGCTCGTTCAGTAAGTTGACATCTTCTATGTGTGTAAGATCCAAGGTTTTGGTGTCATTCACTGTATAACCAATCGATACAGCTCCCGTTGTATGCCGTCCTGATGCTGAATCGTGGACCCCTTCCGTGCCCACAAAGGCTTTAGGAAAACAACGGTCCGGTGTACTCACGTTACCACAACCTTGTGGTTTGTTTCTAGTTGTGCGCGCCTGCGCATTGGTTCCTTGATACGCAAAGTTTACGTCGGAATCCTCTTCTGAATGCACGGAGACTAGATGTGCTTTCACAACCTCCGTAGATGTGTTAGAATGCATCTCCTCCACATTAGCAGCAATATTCTTGTTAGTAACCAAGTCACTAATCAGGGATAATAATTTGTGGACTTCTCCTTGTAGGGCTGTGAGATCAGCTCTGAGGTCAAAAATACTGTCCTTCGACAATGAAGCAGGTGTCTCCGATAATTCCGCCATCCTGACAAGACCAATTGCAAAAGAGACAGCAGCAACAACTCAGGAACAATGGATGGTGGAAAGGAAACTGCTCGTACGACAAGACAGTAAAAGAATAATGTTTTAATAAACAAAGATCTATCAATAACTGTTACAGGTTAAGCGCTTTCGACTGTTACCCAGTCTTCTTCAGAACAAAGTCAATAGAATCACATGCAACATTTATATGCTGATAGCAGTGTAATAATTGAATAATTAATTATAAAAACCGCCAATTTTGTTAAAGTCACAACTACACAAACAGCACATAAGCCCTGAATGCATATATAAACAAAAACAAAAAATTATACTACAAAGGTTAAGCGGATTCTGCAATAAATTGATGTTAATCATAAAAAACTTCCTAGTGGAATGCCAATCCTAATAATACTATAAATATTTTATAAATATTTTGTAATAATAATTGATTTCTTGTTCATCTCTTTCCAAGGAGAATATTTCAAGCAGACCAAGGGAGTAGCTATGGGAGCAGCTTGTGCTCCCATATTTGCGAACTTGGTCATGGCCGAGTGGGAACAAGAACATGTATTCAAGAGCACGTTTTTTCCTGATATAGGACTTTATGTGAGATACCTGGATGACATCTTTATATTGTGGAAATCATCTGAGGACAGATTATTGGAATTCATGACATATTTAAATGGCACGGTAGAGTTTTTAAAGTTTACTCACCAATACAATCACAAAGGAATTTCATTTTTGGACGTTTGGTTAAGCCACGATAGTGATGGGTTCACTTCAAGTATATACAGGAAGCCCACCTTTTCTAATGATTATGTGCATTATAGTAGCAATCACCCCCCCCACGTTTTCAAGAACGTGATTAAAGGACAAACCATCCGGGCAGCAAGAATGTCATCGAATCTAGTGATCTTGGAGAAAGAATTAAACATTATCAAGGGAATGTTCTTGAGCAGAGATTACCCAGGTAGTCTGGTTAATGAGACAATTAGATATGTACAAGATAGATGGGGTAACATCTACAAACCACTACTGGGTCAATTCCCTACTGACCAGCGGGTTGGGGGTGAACACTTGGATTCTTTTGGAAGGACATGCATACTCATGTATACACCAAATTCCTATATCATCAAGGAGATTTTAGAAAGATTCTGGAACACTTTGATGGTTATGGGTATGGAAGAGATTTTGGGGACGAAACCCCGAATAGTTTACAAGACTGCACCCAACATGAAGAAGCTTTTAGAAAGAGGGGCATCTTATAAATTAGTAGATGAAAATCGTAAAGGGACAGTGAGATGTGGCAATTGTAAACAATGTCAGTACATCAATTTGAACAACACCATCAAATTGAATGACATAAGCCACACCACTATCATTAGTAGGAAAGGGAATTGTAGATCGAAACAGGTAGTCTATCTTGCATTATGCACGTTATGTAACGCGCACTACATAGGTAAAACAGAGAGGCAGTTAAATAGACGGATCTATGAGCATATGTATAAAATAGGTAAACAGGATTCTAAAAACGCATTATATAGACACATTTTGGAGAAAGGTAACGATCATAAGTTCTTATTCTCTATCATAGATCAAGTAGAGACAGCCCCTTTTGGAGGGGACTGGAAAATGAAATTGTCTCTCTGTGAGAGCAAATGGCAGATTTTTACAGATGCTACGAGACCACCTGGGCTCAATGAGCATATTAGCATCAAACCTTTTTTAGCTTTGGAATAAATTTTGTGAGCTTTTAGTTCATATGATACTATCATTATTTATTATTTTTTTCATTTTTTAGTTTTTTGACTTTTTATGTATATATGTATAAATAGAGTGGTTATATTGCTACTCAGGCAATTTTTATATTTATTATTATATATATTTTTTATATGGAACTCCAACAAGAAATCAATTATTATTACAAAATATTTATAAAATATTTATAGTATTATTAGGATTGGCATTCCACTAGGAAGTTTTTTATGATTAACATCAATTTACTGCAGAATCCGCTTAACCTTTGTAGTATAATTTTTTTTTTTTTTGTTTTTGTTTATATATGCATTCAGGGCTTATGTGCTGTTTGTGTAGTTGTGACTTTAACAAAATTGGCGGTTTTTATAATTAATTATTCAATTATTACACTGCTATCAGCATATAAATGTTGCATGTGATTCTATTGACTTTGTTCTGAAGAAGACTGGGTAACAGTCGAAAGCGCTTAACCTGTAACAGTTATTGATAGATCTTTGTTTATTAAAACATTATTCTTTTACTGTCTTGTCGTACGAGCAGTTTCCTTTCCACCATCCATTGTTCCTGAGTTGTTGCTGCTGTCTCTTTTGCAAGAAGTACAGGAAGGCCTGGTTTGTATGATACATGAATTATTTTCTACTGTATGATTAGGGAACTTGGTTTGATGTTCATGGGTTCACTACTCATCATAAAACATGAAACCCATTCCCTAAATCCATAGTTCAGGATATTGTGTAACCCCCCCCTCCCCATGGATCACACACATAAGTACCTTTTTGTTCTACTTCTTTAGAAGAACATCCTTTAACTTACATCATGGTTTCATTACTTCATCATCACATATATCAATTTTAACTGTGAGGTGTTCCAACTGTATGATCTAGTTGACAATGTGTCTTTCTAGAAACTAAGAAACCCCTGCTGATGCATTTACCATGGAAATTCCGTAGCTTCTACATTACTTTAGATAGTGAAGCTTTGTAGTTTTCAGCTCCATGAAACATTTCAGGGAGCTGTTCTTATCAACAAAATAAAATTCAAAACTAAACACATGCTTTGCATAAAACTGTATAATTTATGATAAGGTGGCTATACCCAGCTTCAAGGGTTAGTTACATACACTTGCTTCAGAAAGTGACATGTAAATGAACTAAGGCACACGATACATTTCAGGGCATACATTCTCAATAAAAATTATACCCAGTGCAAGAGGTAAACACTTAAAAAAGAAAAAATTGTTTGTGTTCTTCGGCTTTTTCCGGTTAGGGGTCGCTACAGCGGAACTCTGGTCCGCTAATGATTGGCAGTAGATTTTTACATGCTGGCTTGCCGGGCCTAACACATAACCTTCAACGAAGGAACGCCCATTCACGCATGTCGCCACACAGAAGACGCTCTAACTGAGAATCGAACGGGCAACGTCTAACAGTGAGGTGACAACTGAAATCTGTCCATAGCACTGTACAGCAATCAAGCACTTATAACTTGTTTAGAAATCAGTACTTCTTTATTGAAACTCCAGTAGCTCTTTCCTGAAATGAGTCATGAAGTTTTCCAGCAGTTACACTAAGCGAAGCTATCCTTTATGCCTACCAGACTGTTGAAACAAAAATACCCAATTTAAGAGCAGTAGAACACCGCTAGAGTCTGAAATGCCTTACCTACAAGTCTCCAACATTCAGCTCATGCCCAATTTAAGAGTAGTAGAACACCACTACAGTCTGAAATGCCTTACCTACAAGTCCCCAACATTCAGCTTAATGAGGTCTCAACTCAATAAGTTCAACTTGTAGAGGACGCAACCTTTCAAAAAATTCTCCTGAGCCCACTCAACCCCTGATGTTATAAATACCAGTTCTACAGTTACACAAGCAGTATCAAAAGGGGAAATACCAAAAGCAAAAGGTATCACTGCTGGCACACATTTAGAAACTACAATAGCGGGATTTCTTATGGAAAAAGTGACTGGAAAGTTCGATATAAGGAAATTAATTTGACCATAAGGAGTCTTGTCCACTTTGTACTTGATGAGCTGTATGGAAGCTGTTTCAATTACATGCCAATTTATAACCCATAGTTGGAACATCCCATGAATCCCACCATCCAATTTATTTCCTAAGCCCATGAAATCCAGCTACACAATACATGTGGAAAAATTCTCATCCAATAATAAACAAAGATATATATATATATATATATATATATATATATATATATATATTAAATTCCACATCCTTTATCAGCAAGAAAATACTTAGCCCCTCCAACAAAACCAAACCCCTAAACCAGTCAAAAGAATATACTGAATATATGTATGTATACACAAAGACATACACACACATGCATAAGTATATATAGTATATATAGTATACATCAAAGAGAATAAATTGTAAAGAATTACTTTTCTGTAACTAAAAGAACTTCCATCCACAATTTTATCTCTTAAGAGAGCAAATAATGTTTGTTGTGCAATTATCACACTTGGAAGAGCTGACAAAGTTTGCTAAAAAAGAACATGTGATAAGTCCTGAAATAATAGAAAAGAAACTATAAAATAGAACCCATATAGTTCTTGTGGCAGGTGCTTCATTTGAGGGCAGGAAGGTAACCAGTGGATACCACCAGGCTCTGTGTTAGGACCATGTATTTTTCAGCATGTACTGATCTGATCTCCAGAGCAGGAGCCAGAATCTCTAGTTATCTAAGTTTGCAGATGACTGCAAACTGGGTGTTATTGTCAAGACCACCCCCAACACCTGTATCTTCAGAAAGGACCTACCATAGTAAAGATCTGTGCACTGAAAATGGGCTCAAATTAAACATGAAGAATGGTAAATTGCATTTGACAAACAACCCTACCCGCTATATATAATACAGACAATACCCAAGTACAAAATGAAAATATTGTCAGAAACCTTGGAATGTGGGTTGACAATTCCTTCTCCTTTGATTTTCATGTAGTAACTATAGTCAGAATGTCCTTCACAAAGGGCTCATAGGTGAACATCTGGCTAGTTGCCCTGAAGGGCATTTTAAGTCTAGCCAATAACTTGAGGTCAGAATCAAATCCTGTACCTTGTGCTTTTGTGTTGAAGAAGTTGATCATTAGCACAACTAATAGTCAAGAATATATCATCCAGATCTAAAGAAGTCAGTTTCCTTATATTCAGCATTTATTAGACCAATCATTAAGTGCAGCCATATGCCTCAACCTCTAAGTTTAAGAAATCTGAACAAAACCAAAAATGATGAGGGCACAAAAGTCCAAAATCAGGGACAGATTTTAAATATTTATCCAATAAACTTAGAAACTTGCTAAAATAGCAATTTGTATATTAGCATGCATTTTCTGAAGGATACAAAGTCTGAAACACAAATGTATGTCATTATTTAGTGGCTTTAGTTCTCAATGATTTGTCAGAAAACCATAAATTCTATGAGGAACAGACCAGCAGTTTCAAGCAAAAATACAGACATTCTATGAAAATCTGGAGATGAGAGGTACGAGTACAATGCCTCCATCAGGATGTATTACATTAGACATATCAAACAACTAGAGATAACCCAAAGTTCCTTACCAAGTAGGTTACAGGCATAAAGACCCTAAGCTATGAAGAGATTCTAGAACCTAGGAACCTAAGTCTTCATCAACAGATAAACAGAATCTGATAGAGAGATAGAGTCATTATGCAGTGCCTTCCCATCTCTAGAATAAACTTCCCTTGCAGGTTAAACAGAGTAACACATTACCATCCTTCAAGCAAAATCTGCATGGATACCTGTAAATTTACCCTTGGACTGACAGGCCTAGCCCTCCTTGAGAAAGAAGATGCAGCCTGAAGGTGTGTATTGGCAGGACAGTATTGGGCATGAGACTGAATTGCCTTGTAACATTTATGAATCCTAAGAGCCCTAAAAGACTGTAGTGGAAGATAATCCAGATAAAGAAGTAATGTTCTTCTGTAGTAGGTTACCATTCTGTAATGACTTTATTGACAAAATGTAGTGAAAATTGTACCTTGCTAAAGCATTTAGAGAACCTTTTTTTTGGCATATGTATTAAGCTCAGTCTGTATGAACAAGTATTAAGGCTAAGATACCTAGACAAGTGCTGCACAAGATAATGCTTGATGGGGGGGGGGGGGGTCACAGTGTGAAGAACTAGCAAGCCAATGAGACATGTATTATTGAACATCACCTGTAGTCCAAGCAAAGGCCCATATATTAAGAAGAGGCATAATGATAGGACAAGCATTGCTGGGCTGCTCAGTGGTTGGACCAGTGCTACAACAGGAAGTGTGTCACAGCATATGTCGCAAGGGAGGTAGGCTAGTGTGGTCGAGTCAATGTGAATGTGTAATGTGACACTGTATAGCTGCACATCTGAGGACATCCCGCATAAGAGAGGCAGCATTGGGCTATCAGATAGATCAATACAGGAGTACACAGCAAAGTGTCAGCCCTGTTTGTCATATAAAAGAAGGGATATAGGGCAGCTAGGAAAGTAGGAGTTAGTAAAAGAGCAAGCAGAGAAAAACAAATGAGTGTCCATAAGGTATGAAAGGTGGGCAGAGGTAGTTTTTTTCCCCAGGAAAGAGTCCCTGTTTTCACATATAGAAAATAAGGATAGGTTGGAAAGTTAGTCCACTGCTGTTTTTGAAAGGTGCCGTGGGAGAATAGGTGGGAAAATTAGTCTCCTACTCTTTTGATAGGTGCCATGAGATCTTTTACATCCACCTGAGCTACCACCAACTCAAACAGATGGGGCCTCAATTTAATCTGAAGGATGATACACTCAGGAGTGCAGCACCCCCCTTATGCTGTACTGCAGGATTACTAATCAATCTACCAGCTTTGGGAATAGAACCCACAGCCTTCTGCACAAAAGGTGAGTATGCTGCCTGTTGCACCACTGACAGTGCTATGCTTTTTTATTTTTTGTTAAATGTACCTAAACACAGAAGAGTGTGCTATGTAGATAAGTTATCATACCATGTACATGGTAAATCAAGCAATGAATGTGCAAAACTTTCAAAAGGATTCCTGCATTAACCGTATAAGGATGGTGCTTAAAGACCAGTTCTTAAGAAAGACATTTATTTGTGTGCATTTAAGAATTAAAATTTAGGTCAGAGTCATAAAACCCCTAAACTACCATGCAAGGTTTTATGCTCCATTGAATAGTATACAAAGCCATTGCTGAGTCCTAAACCCAGTAATACAATGTAGAAAGATCATGTAAGACCCGTGGCACAAATCTGTCTCATTGTGTACCCACCAATTGCCCCATTTCCGTCCCCTCCAACCATGTGCCATTTACTATATAAGCACCTGCGCAGTCTTCATTGGTCCTGGTCTGGGTGATGTAATCTATGGAGCAGTAATTTCACAACAGTGCTGCACAGACAATCACAGCAAGCTTCCACTCCTGCTAGTATGCTGAGCAGTGTACCAGAACTAAAAAAAAAGAACACCTATGTTGCACAGAAGGAGATTTCTTACCAACAAAAGAACCCCCTATAGTGCAGGCAAACCTGCTGCCATACACTACACAGTGATGCTGGTGAGATTCTACCAATGGCAACTTGCACTGCACCCAGCACACTCATTATCCCCACGTGTTAATGATTCCAGTGCCACTACATGCCTAATGACAGTCATTCATGAATCACAGTCTCCCATGCCAGTGGTATATAATGCTAGTGCATAAGACTGGTAAGGCATGCTGTACAGTATCAGTTACTGTACTCACTAGCTCTGGGTAACACTGTCAGGCTATATAGCATTTTCTCTTATTCCTGAAAAAAAGACGACCTGGCACAGTACGCAGACCTCTCAACTGTCCCTATTTTCTACAGACACCCTGATGTTTTTCAAAGTTTTGTTCCATTCCTCCTAAAATTGGAAACCATTTTGAGAATTTCTAAGATAATAGTGCCAGCATTTAAAATGTGTCCTAATTTGGGGACATTTCCTTAATTATTTTTTATTTTGTTCCAAATTCTGTTGCTACAGGTCGAAAGCTATGAGTAAAGCATACCAAGCACTCCTGTGTGCCATTCAAGATACTGGGAATGCAACTATGCACCCCCTAGAACTGCCACAATTTGTATACATGAATACCAGAGTTTATGTGAGAGGATTTAAATGTTAAAACTGAATGGATTTCATTTACTTGAGTTAGTTTAAGTGTTAAACTTTGAGTGATTACGCTTAAGGGTAAAAAATGAAAGATACTTTTGGAATGGTAACCGCAAAAAGCAGTACAGACAACAATTCACACAAACCAAACTATTAATATAAAGAATAAATACATATAAGGAATGCTTATGCTGACTAATGTGTTCACTGAAGCTAAATAAATTGAGCTTTAAACGCTTAGTTAGACCAACAATTATTGAAGTAGAAATGGCAACACTGGTTATACAATACAAATAAATAAGTCATAGTATACACATGAATAGTTCACTCACCCACCGCAACAGGATTTTACATTATCACTCATGACAAATTGGCTTATTTCCATCCGCTTTAACTTATATAATTTATTACAATATACGCATAACAACAGCGTTAAAATTCCCCAGAGGTCCGGTGCAGCTCAACATCAAAAACCACTTCCTCTTCTAATCCATATATAGCAACACATTTTATAAGACCACTCTGTGGTATGTGTGTGTATGTGTGTGTGCATCAGACAAAAAAGTTATCTGAAGAAACATGCTACACCACTGAAAACACAGTGCGGATCTGTCTGTTTTTGTCTGACATGCACTGCCTTACTGTAAAGGCTTCTGCTTTAAGTTCAGTTTTTATTTACTTTCCATCACTGCCTGCTTTTTTATGGTTTGCCTCATATTAACTATTTTAACTAAAACTGCCTCTTAAATGAGCCAGAAAATATCAAAAGTTTTGGTAGCTCCCTGCTCTGCTGCAAACTGGTCCTGAACACTCTTTCTTCAAAACAAAATCCTTACATCTTTCTGAACACTGTTCTCTTTTTGTGATTGCCTGTGTAGACTCTTCTTTAGTTGGTTAATATCATCTAAATATATAGCAGGCTCTGTGATATGGGAGCATAAAGCCCTGGCTATGACCTGGACTGTCCAAGAACTTTTAGTGACCTTGATATTGTAGGATCTGTCCAGATATATATGGCAGTAAGCAAGCAAGTAGCCAATGCTCCCTCACCCATCCTGGGGAGAAGAGGTTAGTACATGCCCTGCTGCAAGAATGACACCTGTGGGGTAGGCCATAGACATGCACTCTATCCACCATAGACATGCTCTATATCCAAAAGGCAAGACACAGAGGTAAAAGCTTGCCAGGAGGCACATGGCTGTCGAGCTAAGTATAAAGGGTCTGCAGACACATGCACCTGTGTAGAGCCAAGTGCAGCAGTCACTGCAATGTACATGCCAGTTAACAGGAGTAGTGTTATGAGCTGAAGAAAACCTGCAGATGCCACAAAGGATGACAGGCTGGGATTTCTACCTCCTAGCTCCTATACCTGGTGTCCCTGGATGCAGATAAATAGGGGGAACTAATGGGTCCAATGAGACAGGGGGTTGATGGTTATCAGGAAATTGGAGCAAAACGAGAAAATGAAAAATATTTCCTTGTCATAGTCTTTTGTCTTAGGAACTCAGAAGTGGACTCATACTACTTCACCCCAACTGTCACAGACCTCTAGCTACTACCCACCTCACCTGTCTCAGACCTCTAGCAACTATGCTTTCAGTACACTGGACAGCTTCAATAGATTCCATGCTGATGGTCATTTTGGTATTTTGATGAATAAATGTTGCATCATATACAGCTGTTCACCACGTTCCAGGATTCAGAATCCGCTCATTACCTCTGGAAAAAGCTCTTCCATGATTGGTACAGAATTGCAGCATACATTTTCTGTTGCTGTCAAAACTTCTTTGCAGTACAATCTAGTATCTTAGTAGGATGATAACAGATCTTATAGCCAAAATGTACAGGCTGAATTTCTTATCAAAAGCATTGCAATGATGAGTTTTATCTATCTCTCCATCTGAGAATTAAAATAAAATAAAAAAACTAAACACTGTACAATAATAAAATGAATTAATAGTGTGATTAAAAGTAAGTCTATTTTATATATATATATATATATATATATATATATATATATATATATATATATATATATATGGGTCTATCTGACCTAAATCGACAAGTCAGAACGCCGACAGCGCGAACACACCGGAAGATCAGAAGAAAAGACGGAGAAGGAAAAACCGGCGCACTGAACACACACATGGGAAAAAAAAAGGCTGGTATGCGTATGTATAGGATGAAGACGTTAACGCTTGGTGTAAAGGTAAGTGTGATGACTGTGATTTTTGGTTAGGGGCGGGGCGGTAAGTTGTGAGTTAGGGTTTAGAGTGGCCTTAGGGAGTGTGCTGTTTTGTGGGTAGTTTGGGGTTTTAGGTTAGTAGGTTGGCAGGAGGTTAGGGCGGTGGGTAGCTGATAGAGTGTGTGGGTGGTGGGGCGGGTTGGGGAGTTGGGTTAGGGTTGGGGTGTGTAGGGTAGTGGTAGGTGGTGTTAGGGGTTAGTTGGTGGTTAGAGGGTTAGGGCGGGAGTTAGGAGTGTGGTTAAGGTAGTGTAGTTAGTTAGGTGGGTTAGGTGGTTAGTGAGTGTAGGAGGTTGTAGGTTGAGGGTTAGTGTTGGTTTTGTTGTTGTTTGTGTTTGTGTGTGTTGTGTGTGCTTTTGTTGTGTTGTGTGTTTTTGGTGTGTGGGTGTGTGTGTGTTTTTGTTGGGTGTGTTGTTTTGTTTCGTTTGTGTGGTTGTGGTTATGGTGTCGTTGTTGTTGTATTTAGTGTTCGACGCTTGTAAGGGTGATTTTGTTTGGTGGTTGTGATGTTGCGATTATATATATATATAAATAATGCAAAAGTTGTAAGTATACATTACAGTGACCTGTTTAAATAAAAAATCAGCACCCTTAGTTCCTTAGTTGGGTTTAAGTAGACCAACCCAAATAGTTAATACTCTTCCTGCATCAGGAAAGGTAGCAGATTCTGAAGGACTGCAATAGCAAAAGCAAAGAGCAAAGTGTCCAGAATTTATACACCAGTCCATAGAACAGCCAGAAGCTCTTCGGCTACTACCCTGAGTCATAAGGGATCAGTTGCTCTTTCAAATAAGCAAGATGCAAGTTATGCAGAGCTTTGAAGATGAGAACAAGAATCTTAAAACACTCATCTGTCAGTGCCTGGCAACAAGTTCAGGTTCCACAGCAAAGGTAAATTAGCATACGACTACGAAGTCCCAGCCAACAGCTATGCTGCAGAATTATGCACAGGTTTCAGTTGTGCAAGGCTGATATCTGATAGCCTGAGATAAAGGGCATTGCATAATGAAGGACAGAGCATGCCAGCACATGGATCACTGCTTTAATGTCTAATGTTGGACTACAGTTTCAGGTCCAATAAATACTGCTAAGATGAAAATATGATGCCTTAAACACATCTGGTCCTTCAATTTAAGTCTGTCATTAAGAATAATGCCTACATCAGAGACCTGTGACACAAATTATGGTCTATTCCTCCCACCTGTATTAAGAGAGTGAAAAACAGGAGAACGTGATGAGTGGATGGTGTCAGGTACCAGCATCACCTCAGTCTTCCCTGAGTTGTGTTTTAATTAGCTGTCAAACATCCAGTGAAAGATGGATCCCAAGCATTTTTCAGAAGTGGTAAAATCTGGTGCGGAATCCTCACTGAACGAGAGATGACACTGAATATTCTCTTTTTAAAGCTGATAATCAATATGCTTATGAATACCTTTACCTTGCATGACCTCCCTGTCTGGCAGTATATATATACTGCAAACTATAAAGATTCTGAGACTGAGCTCCAAAATACTCCATACTCCAGTGAGTGATTATTGAAGGATTAGCCTTACCTCAAGATCACCTCCTACTGTACATGGCCTGAATGTTAACAGGGAAACCAGTCAGGACTGCTTTCAGAGAAGCATAATGTGTTCTCATACAATCAGTCACCAAATCATGAACAATATTATCAAAAGCAGCTAAGAGCTTAGGAAGACCAGAACTGAAAATAGCCATTGATCTTATGCCATAATGAGGGACTGACAACTGAATGAATGAATGAATTAATTAATTAATTAATTAATTTGAATGAATGAATGAATCAATGAGGTTGGTGTTGTCATAATGGTTAAGGTGTCTGCCTCACAGACACAAGGTGCAAGGTTTGATTTTTCACCTTTGAGTGAAACTGTCTAGGCTTAAAATGGCCCACAAAAGCAGCTAGCCTCATACTTACCTATAAACCTATGAAGGCTGTCTCATTGTGCATTGCTTAGATCTAAAACTAGACTAATATGGGCCAAAGTGATCATAAGATGTTAAATAAGAATTCATCTTGACTTATACCACTTTCTCAGTAACATTATCTGTAAAAGGAAGACTTGAAATAAGATGATAACTTTGCAGAATGTCTGGATCCAGATTTGATTTATTAAGAAACGAGGTAATCAAAGCCTATTTTACTGATGATAGAAACAAGTCCCAGTGAGGTTCAAGCAATATAAAAATAACTGGTCCTAGTGAAATGAGGCAAGATTTTGCCAGCTTAATTGGGCAAGAATTTTGCCCATAGTAGGTAGGGTAAAATGAAGAATTATTGGAAGCTGCAAGTGCTCTGTGTCTACTGCGGGTGTGTGACTGCTATAGGTTTCTTCATCTAAGGTTTTGATACTTCTATTATTTATTGATGTTTGCTCTTATACTATTACAGTTTGTTTTATTTCAAAATTTTGTTTTCTTTTAAAGCTTTTTTCTTAGATTTTTAAAAGTTTTTGGCTAGAATCAGAAAAAAAGAATCCTTTTCCTGTCACTAATAGCAAAGGAATTAAATCTGGCTAATTTCTAGGAAGAGCTGAGAAGTAGAACTTATTTGGGGTAAGCAGAAATGGAAATGATAACCTCTGTTTTATATTGTCCCTCTCAGAGCACACTGCAACACTAAGAGTATTAATCCCTTTTTTCCATTTTACTTTTCATATCTACAACATCTAGGACAAGATTACTGATCACCGGAGAGCCTACAAAATGTTTATCAAGAATCAGCTTGGGGATAGTGCTTTTGTTTTGCTTCTGGTGAGAGAAGGAGCAGGGGGATATTATTTCCTAGCATTCTTAGAGATTACCAATCAATGGAAATCCTAAGAATTGCTTCTAAGAACCATTTTGGATTAATGCTACTGCTTTGCTCCAGGGGACATTAATTCCTGCCAGTCTGACTGGGCAGTGTGTATGGAAAAACACAACATGAAATGAATGGGAAGCTCGTAGAACTGCCGCTGTTTTATTAAACAGAGGATAAGCATTTTTATCTTTTAAATGCACAAGACTTAATCAGATAAACCATATTTAAAATCAGCAGTTTCTTTATATACTAAGCAATCACATGACCATTACACTTAAAGAACCTACCACTTCTTAAAATGCTAACACCATAATACAAGCTTTGCATTCATTTCGTGTTGTGTTTTCAGTCTGTGTTGTTTTACATTGGATTCAGTGTATATGAAACTTCACTGACTGGTATAGTTGTAGTTTAGAACCACTTTAGAGCCTTTGTGAACCTTGGATTTCTGTTGTGTCAAGCTGTTTTATGTGCTATCCAGGTTATATTTGTAATAAGATAATTGTAGAAACTTCAAAATCACAAACAGAGGTCCAGGTCCACAAACAGTAGCAAATAATTTATTCACCAACACCAGAATGAGTGCTTTCGTTTTGAATAACAAGACTTCATCAGATATCCCCACATGATTTTTACTTAACTATTTATACCATATACCATTAGATCTAATTAAAATTTAAAGATGTATATAGTACCTTAAAAATATAAAGCCACATAATTACTTTGTATGTTATATTCCTATTCCTAGATATCCTTTACAAAATGGAATGCAGAGTCGAGTGAGGTTTTGTAAGGGGAATTGCAATACGAAAATGATAGTGTATCTAGCAGCATGTGTAAATTGTCCTGCATTTTACATAGGAAAAATGGAGAGGGCTCTCAAGGATAGAATGTACGAACATGCCTATGACATTAAGAGCAAAAAAGAGGCTAGTGCACTATATAAGCATTCTGTAGTCTGTCCTGGTTTTAATGGTTTTAAATTTGGTATTATAGACATAGTTAAAATAAATTCTAGAGGGGGTAATGTCAAAAATTTATTGTTAAATAAAGAATTAAAATGGCAGTTGAGACTTAAATCTAATATTCCCCCAGGTTTGAATGAATATATTACCATTAAACCAGTGTTATTAGCAAAAGCATTACAATTGTAATTATTTTAGGGAGTGTTCACTGTTTATTTTGCACTTCTGCATTTCTTATTGTATGTTATTTTAACATTATTATTTTTAACATTTATGAATTCTATAAAATTGTGTTATGTATGTTAAAGGATATCTAGGAATAGGAATATAACATACAAAGTAATTATGTGGCTTTATATTTTTAAGGTACTATCCAGGTAGAATATAGTAAGTGTACTGAACCTAGCAATATCTGTGACAATGCTACTTCTCAGCAACATCTGGGACAATACTACTTCTCAGCAACATCTGGGACAATACTACTTCTCAGCAACATCTGGGACAATACTACTTCTCATGAAGCAGCTTGAGATTAGTGCTCCTGATGTTCCTCTGGTGAGAGAAGGAACAAAGGATTATTGAGTCCAGGTTTTGTGCAGCTGTGGTGAAACCAGCACTGGTATTCGGGTAGCAGCCAAAAGCCAAATCACCATTATTCATCATTCTTAGCTGACCTAGTTCTTTTTTTCACTAAGTACTGATAGATTAATTGCCATCAAATCTAACTTAAAAGTATCACCTCAAATACGTCATCCATACATTTTCATGGTCTACAATATTAGTCTCCTTCCAATCACTGGGTCCTGTGACAAGCTCTAGTTTATCACCTTCTGGCAGCATGGCTCAACAGTCTACCCTCACTCTATCTGTGACTAGTGTGATCACATTTGGTGTTCTAAAACAGTGTAGCAACTATATTATGCTTACTGACTGTTCACTCTTTCCATTAATTTACAGTACAACCTGTGAGAGATGTAAATATTTAATGAACATGGAACCAAACCTTCCTCATTAACCCACTATCAGTAAGCATCATACTTCCGCAAAACACATCAATCACAACACAGCACTAGATGTAAAAGTTATGCTGAGGTTGTAAAGAAAAAATGCCAAAGCCTTCCAGAACACATTCTAAATCATCCCAACAGCCAGCACAGAAGGCAACATCTACTCCTTCTCCACATGCACTTACTATAAATCCAAACAACTCACCCAAGAGTCACCAGGAGAGCAGACCTAAGCCCATAAGGTCCACTAAGTCTATTTCTGCACCAGTAAATGTTTTCATCATATATAATGTCAAGCGTGTAGACTTAACACTCAGACAGCCACTGTTAACTCTCTACACAAGGGTGGACTCTCTGCAGATCCAGACAATTACAGGCTCATGAGTCTCACCAACCTTATATGCAAAGTCATGAAACGTAACATAGCAGAACTCATTTATACAGACACAGATGACTTAACAGATCTAGATCCCAATCAGTTTGCTTTTATGATGTGCGGGCCCTGTCTCTTGAACCTCTGAAAACATTATAGTGGCTGTGGACAGTGGTCACTCAATGCACACTGCTTATCTCAGTCTAGCCAGGGCTTTTGACACTGTACCCCATGTTGGTACTGTTAAAAAGTTACACAAATGTAATGTAAACCACTATGTTTTCTACTGAATTGCAAATTGACTACCTGAAAAATGTCAGGTTGTGAAAGTTGATGGTATTCTTTCTGAATGTAAAAGTGTGCTTACCTGCTCTCTGCTTTGTATGCTGAATAGTGATTATCTGCACTGTACTTACCTGCTCTCTGCTTTGCTTGATGCATAATGATTATATGCACTATGCTTAAATGCTCTCTGCTTTGCGTGATGAATAACGATTATCTGCACTGGGCTTAACTGCTCTTTGCTTTGTATGCAGAATAATGATTATCTGCACTGGGCTTAACTGCTCTCTGCTTTGCTTGATGCATAATGATTATATGCACTATGCTTAAATGCTCTCTGCTTTGCGTGATGAATAACGATTATCTGCACTGGGCTTAACTGCTCTTTGCTTTGTATGCAGAATAATGATTATCTGCACTGGGCTTAACTGCTCTCTGCTTTGTATATGGAATAAGGATTATCTGCACTGGGCTTAACTGCTCTCTGCTTTGTATATGGAATAAGGATTATCTGCACCATGCTTACCTGCTCTTTGGTTTGCTCTCACTTACAAAGTCTTTGTAAATAAATGAGAATGTTAACAGTCTCCATGTTTCTCCTTTTCCTTCCCAACCTAATGACAGTTGCTGCAGTCCCACCTTGGGAAAGAAGCAACAGGGGACACAAGTTAAAAGCAATTGGAACAAGCCCAAGCAGATGGTCAGGTGCAAAAGTACAAAAAGGGGAGAAAATAATGTTAGCAATCTCGGTGTTATCAGTACATTTAATTATTAATTGCCTTTGTTTACTGGGAAAGTCAGTCTCTGCACAGGTCCCATTTTCAGCAGATTCCTGAGTAGAAATGCTCCATTTTACAGAATGAGTAGAAGGCAGTTATAAAAAACATACATAATAAATGAACATACATACATAAAACAGTAAAGATGTGACAGTTAATCAAAAATAATAAAAGTATATAGTATAATAAATGTACATACATAGAATAGCAAATGAACATACATAGAATCGTAGTACTATGACAGTTAATGAAATCATGACAGAATGCAGTAAAATATTAGTTAATAACAAGCTTATAAGTAACTCTGAAATAGAATCAGTTGAAAATAGATATTGAATAGGAGGCAATGAAGTAATTATATGATGAAGATGATTACAAATTATGAAGGAGTATAGAGGAGGTCCTGTAAAAGGGAGACACAGATAGAGGTAGTAGTGGAGAAGGGTATATGATAGTCAGATAGTTAGAGATTGTGAAGAAGTAGCTGTATTATGGCTAGTTATGTAAAAGGACTATGAAAGTAAGGCATTTAATTACTAACATACTGCTTACCCAGCAAAGCTGGCTGTGGAAAACATAGATAGAATACACAGTGCAAAACTAACACTAATAAAAGGTCAGGCCACTGTAACAAGGCATTTTAAACCAAAGCAGAATCAACAACTTTTAGGGCCTTCTTAGCAAGAGTAAGAGTCAGCCAAGCAGCTTGAGAACATTATTCCATTACTGGGCCTATGGTATACATATTGACAGTTTAATGTAGCCAAAGTCAATCAACCAGCAGGTTTTGAGAGGTAGCAATGGAAGTACCACTAGAAGACACACACACACACACACACACACACACACACACACACACACACACACACACACACACACACACACACACACACACACACACACACACACACACTTATTTCACATGATGATCTGAACTAAGGACTAAGCCTATGGCAAAGTGGTGAACATGGTATCTCAGAGCCCTATACTTGTATTACGTGTATAATTTTGTATATCTTACTTTTCCAATTTCAACTGTCAAACCTTAGCATTGTTGATTGTCTTATTTACTTTTGGTTAATTGAATGAGCTGACTGAGATACTTTCTACCTCTTCATCTGTCTTTTCAATACAGCAGCATGTAAAGTAACTTTTCAGAGATAACACATGGCTACCAGTTAAAAGAGAACTGCACTCACAGAATCAAAAAGCATGTTATTTCATCATAGTTTGGTGTTTCCTACATTTTAACACCACTCTGGGACTATTTACAGGTTTTTAAATATTTGTATATGTAATTTCTGAGTTTGACCACATGGAGTCTAGCATCTTGAAGTGACCCTGATTGTTTAGGCTGCCTCTAGGTATCCCACAATGATGTGCTTGTCTGTAAAAATTACATAATGTAGGCCTCTTTCTTCCCAAAGCTGCTGTCACTGCATTGATTTTACATGCATACACAGCTGTCTTTCAGTCAGTTAGTTTTAAGTAACATTCCATGCCATTCAACGAGTACTTAAAATACTAACAGCGCAAATGCCACAGAACAGACTTTCAAAGTGCTTTTTACTGCTGCTTCTTTTTAGAATGGCTAAATTTCAGTCTTTTGTAAAGCCTGAATTGTACTACTTTGACTCATCTCCCATCCCCCTTCACACCTAATTTCCCTAGCTGTCAAAGTGCTAAGGGTAATTTGAGCTGTTACCTGCTGTGATTCACAGCTCACAGCAGGAAACTTGACTCGTGCTGTTTTCTTGTTCTAGCTTTTACTTTCTATATTGGTAGTGGAAGGACCAGGGAGCTGTGATATCACAGCATGGGTAGGTTTTTAGGACAGTCATGGTGATGTCAGCTTGGGGAGGGAATTGGCCAGAAAACCACCTTTATTCATTGACCTTGATGACATCAATGAATTGGAGACCACAGCAAGCTTTTCCAAGGTGGGATAAAAGTTTTCTGAAAGTGAAACCACCACAGTACAGTAAGGTACTGTTTTAGTATAGAGAAACAGTTGATTTAAAATATTTTAAATGCTGAATTGTTATTTATTCATAGAAGGGACAGTAAATAGGGAGAAAAAGGACAGAGAAGTTGAACATTTAAATAACAGAATCTCATTGTTGTCTTTTAATAAACACACTAAATGTGAGAATTTTTGATCACAGTGATAGACAAGGAGATTAAAGATCAGAGGTATGCTAAATATGAGTAGAAACTTTTGGATTGTACACTGTATGGTTATTAATGGGAAGTGCCACATTTACTTTACTAAGAAAGGGATAGCTGTGTCAAGAATGAGGATAACCATTAAATATAATAAGTAATACAATTAAAAAAAAAGAGGAACCCCTTCCAAAAATGTTCTTTCACCACATGATTTCCTGCCCTTAAACTACACCAACAATCTGAGAAATTATTGCATTTTTGATTGTATAATGCAACCAAGATACTGGGATGTCCAGGGAAGAATTTTTGATACTTGAAGGAACTATACAGTACAGTTCTATGAAAGTCACTGGGGAAGAAATACCACACTAATCTTAAATCCCGGCTAATTATAATGGAAAGTAGCCTGACAGTTTAATACAGAAGATTAGTGCATCTACTTTGGCCTGTTATAGTACTCTGGACATATCTCTTTATCATATAATGTTCCTGAATGATCTCTGAAGCAGGAGCATTTACTTCTAAAAGAACGACCTGGTTAAAAAAACAAAATCTTAGGAAAGTATAACATAGAACTGTCACTGTGTGAGTTCACTTGTAAGTACCTTTTGTGATCTCCTTCTTCTGCAGCACATACTTATTCTTATTCAGAGCAGATGCCAGTGTTACACTGATGATATTCAACCATACATTTCTTTTATTGTCCTTCAAGATGACTTGGAGGACATAATTAGTTGCATGAATCAAAGTCAACTAAACCTCAGTCCAGCAAAGACTGAAATTGTTATAGTGCTGCATGCTATAGTTTCATCTTCAAAATGCATCTGTTTTGTCTTTTGCTATTTTAATAGGAGGGAAAATAAGAGTTTATCTCCTGGTTAAGAATCCTTGAGGGTTTATTTGGATTCTAAGATGTTTATAAAATGGATGTCAGTAGCTGTGAAGTCCTCCAACATTTATCTACAAAATATCTCCAGAACAAGTTGTTTATGCACTGATATTATCCAGAATGGATTACTTTATCATGGACTTTATAATACCAGCCTTGAGCGCATGTAGGAGATGTAGAACTTTGAAGTTAAGGTGGTTACTGACAATTTTAGATTCTGTTATATTGAATCTAGTACCAACCCAAACATTGTCAGACAAGCTAAAATCCACTCAATTATCTCTTGATAATATCCCATCTATATATTCACAAATTGCTGCTGAAGCAATTGAAACAATTTCCTGTCCAGTAGCAGAGATTATCAATAGATCTATAAAATAATTTCAGTATTTCAAGTTTATGGAAACAATCATATTATACCGTTTAATAAAGATGGAACCTCTATAGGTCTTTCAAACTAAGAATCAGTAACTGTTTATGTTCCCCTTCACAAAAAAATCTAGAAAATGTATCCATAAGAAAGTTGTTGGTCATCTAACAAAACAACTTGCCTTCTCATAGGTTCATAGGTAGGTACTAGGCTATCAGCCCTAGGGCCTATACAAGCCTAGCCATAACGATTCCCTGGCTATTGCTTCCCACAAATATTTACTTTCCTAGACCCCTGTCTGGCAGGGCTACTGATGTGATCCCCAGGGTGAATTTCCTATCTCCCATCCAATCGTCAAGGTTTCTCTTGAAGAGGGCCATTGAAGTACTCTGCCTGATATGTATGGGCAGCCTATTCCAGAGTATGGGGAGTCTCTGGGTCAGGAACCTATCCCTCCAGCATGTTCTATTCATCGTGATGACAAGGTTAAGATCCCTGGAGCGTGTGGCTCTGAGGGATTGGGATTTCTTTAAGTGTAGCATGTCCAACAACTCTGGGTTTGACATGGCCTTGTATGTTAGGCAGAGATTGCCTCTGAGTAGGCGATATGCGACAGAGTACAGCTGGAGTTTCTTTTGATGATCAGCATAAGGCATTTGCTTTAGGCCTGTGATTCTTTTTGTGAGGTATTTCTGCCACCTTTCTAGTTAATGCAGATGTCTTGTGAGGTACATACCAAACAGAGCATTGTATTCTATAATGGGTCTAATGAGGCATGAGTACAGTGGGACAATGACCTCCTTTTTTCTGGATGCAAAGCCCTTAGTGATGAGGTGTGCCATGGAGAAGGATTTTCTAACTGTTGTGGCTATGTGGTTATCAAAGTTGAGACCACTGTCCACCTGTGTCCCTAGGTCTCTTATCACACTTTCAGTGTTTAGTGTACTGCCACCTATGTGGTAGTTCACAGGTATGTGTTTTTTCCCAAAGGGGACAGCTATACATTTTTTTGCATTTTGCTTGAACCCATGGCTCTGGCACCAGGCATCTGTTTCAGTAAGGCCCTTTTGTGGTATATCCACATCATTTGAGGATTCAATAATGGCTCCCAGCTTGCAGTCATCTGTGAACTTTGTAAGCCAGAGTCCCTTAGTGTTGGCCTGTGTTTCAGAGAAGTAGATGCCAAACAAGAGTGGTCCCAGGACAGAACTCTGTGGTACACCACTTGTCACTTGTCTGGAGCTGGATTTGGAGTCGGCTACTTTTACAGTGTGTGTTCTGTCAGTAAGCCAGTTTTCAACCCATCGAGTGATGTAGGGATTAATGCCCAGCTTAGTAAGTTTATTTATGATTCCAGAGTGGGGGATAGTGTCGAAAGCCTGCACGCCTCTGGAGATTGACTCGAAGAAGTTGATCAGGTTCGGGAGGCAAGATCGGCCCTTCACAAACCCAGAAAGGGTGTGGCCCAGTGTTTGAAGGTTGACAATGTTTTTGTTTATAAGTTCCATGATAATACGTTCCATAGCCTTGAAGATCAGGCTCATCAGACTGATGGGACAGTAGCTCCCAGGATCCAAAGTGGATCCCCCCTTGTGGAGTGGGATGACTGTAGCTGTGCGCCACTCTGTGGGCATGAAGCCTGAGGAGAGGCTATGATTAAACATGACACATAGGTGAGGTGCCAGTTCATTTTGTAGTTCATGCAGTACACAGCTAGGGATGTCGTCTGGTCCCATGGATGCTGTATTCTTGCCTTTGGAGAGTGCAGTTTTTACCTGAGTGGCTGTGATTACCAGAATTTAGCATTCTTTTGGTATTGAGATGGGTCCTTTAGGGGGTGAAAGTGAGGTGAAGTTGGTACTGAATCTATCTGCCAGGATATTGGCAATATCCTTGGGATCAGTATATCTAGTGCCATACTGCTGTAGCTCAGAGCAGATCTGAGTATTGCCATTTAGATTCTTGACATACCTATAGAATGCCTTGTTGGTTGTCTTTGGAATCTTTAGCAATTTTGTTTTCATAACTAGCTTTGGAAGATTTTATGAGGGATCTCAGCTTTCTACTGAGGCTGGTGAGGGAGTTTTTTGAATTCTGGTTTCTTCCTCTTTTCTGCAATCATTTTTTCCTTCTGTCGTACAGCTTGTTTATGGCAGGGGGGTCACCAGATTGGCTTCCTTTTTTTAGAGGACAGCATTGTGGTTCTATTTGGGATGGCTTGGGCCATGCACGAGTGAATGTCCTCAGACAGCACCTTAGTGTAGGATTCAGCAGTTGAACTTTCAGTTCCCATCTGCATGGGTGTCATGAAGTTTGTTACTTCTGACTTGAGAAGCATGAAGTTGGCTTTGGAGAAATTTTCTTATGGAGGTTTCCTTAAAGGGGGGGTGGGGGTGGGATGTGGATGTCAAGGGTGATTAGCTTATGGCCTGATCTGACCAACGAGGGGGTGACCACTGGTGTGGAGCATCGATCTCCCATGTTGGTAATGACCAGGTCTAGAATATTGGTACCCCAGGTGGGACTATGAATTAGTTGCTCTAGGGCATTGGAATTTATGAATTCCAAGAACCATTGAGGAAAGGTGTTGGTACAGGAGTAGTTTTCCCAGTTAATGGCTGGGTAGTTGAAATCACCCATTATTAGGGTGTTTAATTTTATCTTAATATTTTCCAGTATGTTTAGAAAGGTGTAGTGAGAATCTTAGGGCATGATGGGGGATCTGTAGCAAGCTACAATTTGTATTGCAGTCTTACCTAGTGTTAGTTCCACCTGGAGAATTTCAGATGCATTGTGTTGGGCAACCAGCCTGGAGGTGTGAATATCCTTGGTGAATATGGACACTCCTCCATCTTTAATGTTTTGGTCCTGGTTTAGTGGCCACAGTGTGGTATGAGTTGTAACCTGGTATTGCAGGGGTGCTCTCTGGAGCTTTGAACCAGGTCTCAGTTACTGCACAGATATCAATGTTCTCCATTTTTAGGAGAGCCTCGAGAGAGTGCATCTTGAGGTTTAGACTTCTGGCATTGAGTAGCATTACCTTCAGATTTTGTTTGCTTGTCAGGGTCAACATGGTTTTAAGCCCAGCTATAGTACAGACTTAGCTTTACTTACTTTCTTTGAAAGAATAAAGAGAAAAATCAAAAGCAATCTGTAGCCTCCATTTTTGTGGACCAATTAAATCCATTCATGTAGCCTCACATTATCTCTTACTAGGCAGACAAGCTAGTCTAAACATCAGCAAACAGACTACTAGTTAGTTTGAAAGCTAACTCAGTCACAGATCATTTTTTATTGGCAAAACACATTATCTACCAACAAGTTTAATTTGGACTACTAACAGTTTCCAAACTGGGCTCTTTACTCTTTAATATCTTTATCAATGACATGTAATACCACATAAGTACAATATATTAATGACTACTATGATTTGCTGTTCTGCTGTCTTAACAGAACTCCAAAATATCACACAGAAGTCCTTTAATGTTGTGGAACATTAGCTAAATAACTTACAATTGCTTCCAAGTGCTATTAAAAATAAATCAATACTTCCATCCCACAAACGTTTATTTATTTATTTATACTTGTTGACAAGGCAGAGCACTGATCCAACCTGACCATTTGTAGGCTCAGTCCCAAGTAAACAGACATAAACTAAATCAACATTAATAAGATATAGCACATATAAGATAAAATGTAATCAAACATTCAGAAGTGACAGCAAATTCAGAACAGATCAGTAAAGCATTGCAAACACGCCAGCAAAACTAAACATGCTATACAAATCAAAATCATGTCTATCACAGATTGCTTTACTTCAGATTCTCATGCACTTTTACATCTAGCCCTACTATATGCCTCTGCTGCTATGTTACCAATATTTAGAAAACTCAAAAAAATTAGAATGCTTATACAACAATAGAAGTAAATATGCTTCAAACCTGCCTCAAGGGCACACCACTGTAATGCATAGCTATAAACCTTCCATGTCCAAAATGTGGAACGTTACCTCATAATATGGAAGAAATAGACAAAATGTGGAACGCTTACTAACAACTTCATCTAGGAAGGTTACAGCATGTTGGCTACAATTAACTTTTTTTTTTTTTACTTGTGAAATGTTATTTTGATGAGGTAATATGATTGAAAAGTATTTACCATTGATACTGGTTAAAAATTCTTAACAATGACTGTGTAACAGACTGTTTCAATGTAGGACAATATGGAACATGGACTTTTTAGGTATCAAAATGAGAGACATCCCTCTGCAGTTGAAAGGCATGCTATAATGCATTGCAGAAAATCGATTGGCTAGAAATTCAAAATGCTTTTAAATTTTCCCATCTGAAATTAGTATATAACATATCACACAAACCTAATAAATTTCCTACATCATCCAATCTACTGCAATACTGCATTCCTTTAAGACCTCTGAGATCTGTAAGCTAAAATCAAATAGTTAATAAACAGTTAATATAACATCAGTCTTTTTGGTGATTCTGACTACTCAGTTTCTATAGCTAAACTTTGGAATTCTATCCTAACAGGAGTTCATTCTGAGTCGAACAGTACAAACTATACTACAAATCTCAAGCAACATGTAACAGTATCTGGAACTGCTCATTTATGACGTAATACCTTGATGATATGCAGCATTCTAATAACTTGTTAAAGATTATTGCAAAAAAATTCTGTACCAAACAATCATTGAAATATCATTTGAATGCTTTTTGTTGCATCTATTACTCTGCTCTCGCCTGTCACTATCTATTCTATTCTCTTTTTTCCCTTTGATACTATAACTTTGATCTTTTCAGTAATTCCTACCTCCTATCATCCTAACAAAATTCTTTAATAACAAGGTCATATACAAATTGTATACACGTATATAAATGGCGTTCCCTGCATTTCTGTAATACAAGCATTACTGAAGACACTGTATATATATATATATATATATATATATATATATATATATATATATATATATATATATATATATGCTGTTGTTGTTTGTCTTTCGGCTTTTCCCAGTTAGGGGTCACCACAGAGGAACTCCGGTGCGCTAATGACTGGCAGTTGGTTTTTATGGTGTCGAGTTGCCAGCCCGATGCCCAACCTTCAACAAAGGAATGCCCATTTGACGCATATCTTTCGAACGCCCACTCGACCGCGGGGAGGACATGCAGACTCCACACAAAAGGCACTCACAATCCAAGCTGAGAATCGAACAGGAGAACCTCTTGGTGTGAGGCAACAATGCTACCGCATATATATATATATATATATCTACGGTTTACTATTAGCATTTTGAATCTGCTTCAGTTAACTGTTTAGAATGTCGACCTGAATGTCGACCTGAAATGTGGAATTTGTAATGCCAAAAAGTAACCCAAAGCGAAAATGAATACATTGTAACCGTGGTTCGATGTATTCGACATAGCAGTAGGTGACATCATTCACCTCCTGCTCTGCACATTAATGTTCCGTTAAACTACACAGTCAATGGTATGTTAATTCTACTATTTTGCAGGGGGGTGGGCTGCGTCTCCCACAACCTGCACATTAAATATACCAACCCCAAGATCACACTATAGTAAGAAAATGGGCTAATTCCCTGTTCCTCATTGAACCACAATCCCCCTGCACAATGTCGATCTGAAATGATCAGTTTACACTACCCATTCACTGTAGTGTAGGTGATACATTTGGGTTCGACATTCTGATGACTTGAAAACTGCAAGTCGACCAAATGCCTGTCGACCAATGCAGTTTCCAGGTTTTTAGTGTAAATTTATGTGTATGTATATATATATATATATATATATATATATATATATATAATTATATATATATATATATATATATATATATATATATATATGGTTCTACTTGACATAAACGAAACCCCAAAACACCAACAACGCAATCACCGAAACCACATAACCGACAGTACAAAAACACGAAACCCCACATGCCCGACAACGAAATATCCGACGGTACACAAACACGAAACCTCATACACCACCACTGCACACACCACAACCACAACAATCAACAAACAAAACACATTCCCCGTCCAAAAACCACATACACAACACAAGCACACCAAAATCCCTACAAACCCACACTAAACCTCACATACACAACTACCTACAACCCTAACCCAAACCCTAACCCTAAGGTCCGTCACTACCGCACACTTACCTGACCCGCTCCCTAACCCTAACTCACTTATCCCGCCCCTAACCCAAACACAATCACTACCGCACACTTACCTGACCCGCTCCCTAATCCTAACTCACTTATCCCGCCCCTAACCCAAACACAATCACTACCGCACACTTACCTGACCCACTCCCTAACCCTAACTCACTTAACCCACCCCTATCCCCACAGACTGTCAATATCCACACTTACCTTACTTGCACCCTAACGTCCGTCACTACCTCATACTTACACAGCCTTTTCCCATGTCGGCATCCTCGGCGTCGGTGCTTTCATCCGTCGGGTCGGTCTTCTGAACTGTCGATCTTCTGGGGCCCGTCGCGTCGGTCTTCTGAGCTGTCGATCTTCTGGAGCTCGCGATTTCCGTGTCGATGTTCTGGCGTGTCGTCTAACTCAGGTAGAACCATATATATATATATATATATATATATATATATATATATATATATATATATATATATATGGTTCTACTTCATATGACCTAAATTTCATTTGACTGAGACTAAAACACTGAAAGTTCAAAAGACTGAAAACTCATTTGACTGAAACTCGTACTGACACATTAAAGTAAAAGCTATATACCCTTTTCCCCACTGTAGTGTGATCCTGGAGTTAGTATATACATACTTTATGGATTTTAAACCATACACATGGATATTTATAACTGCAATGAATAACTCTTTGCAGAAAACAATATTTACCTAAACTATATATATATATATATATATATATATATATATATATATATATATATATATATATATAAAAACATAATTATGTGGAGCATTTGTCTCTCTCTCTACAAGTCCCAGCTGAAAAGATGCTATCTGCTCCAGTAGGTAGTTAACAAATGGACATAAATGAATACATAATACAGCTAGGAGCTGATAGCACCCTGTAATGTAGTTCAGTCGCTGTACTTAGTTCGAAGGGGACTTCTAGCAGTTCATAGGGACTGAAACATACTTCTCAACTTCTTAGTGCAAGAAATCTGGACAAAACCCGACAAAATTGGGGGGGCAAAAATAGGAACAGATTTTAAATACTGTTCTTATAAACTTAGAAAGTTGCTAGAGTAACAGGGTTTATTTTAACATACATTTTCTGAAGATTTGAAGTCTGAAACTCAAATGTTAAGTCATTATTTAGTGACTCCAAACCAGTGATTTGCCAGAAAATCACAAATTTTATGAGGAACAGACCAAAAATATGAGGCAAAAATCTGGACATTCTGCAAAAATCTGGACAATTGAGAGGTATGGACTAAAACATTAAGATGGCATCCTTTTGCCTACCAGTCCTCACTCCTATAGAATTTATCCCCTGTTCAAATGAGGGCCATAGATTTTTGACTCCATTTGTAGAAGATTCCTGAAGACTCATTTGCTCATTCAGGCTTTATATCATGAGATTTAATGTGTCTCATTTGTCTGTTTTGTTATATATGCCATTTAGTGTTAATTTTAAGCAGTCACGTTATTAAAACTTAAGAATATTCTAGCTATGATTCATTTAATCTTTTTGTCTTGCAAATAGGGAAATGATCAAAACAAAGGATTATGTTCCATGAATTTCTCCTTCCACATATATCTGCCACTGTTGTAGTGCCAGGGGTGTACAAAATACTTTTAAATGTATGTGGTGGCTTGAAAAATGTGATTCTTAAACCTCTGTACTGTTGCCAGGTATGTCAGAGTACAGAGGGAAAACCTAACAGGCCTCCACCAGCAGTAAACCTTCTGCCATCAGTCTGCCTGATGAAAGAGCTCTCATCATGACCCCAGCCATGGACATCTGCAGTAACCATCCAAGGCTCCACCTCATTCCTGCAGTGAGCAGAGCCATTCCTACACCAGCACCTCTTGTCAGCAGCTATATGTTCCTGCATGCTTCACCCACCCATTAATCAGCAATTAGCAATCTCTGATCACCTCTCAAACATGTTAACAACTGGAGTTCCTGGCTTCTTTTTACCATAGCAGTCAATTAACACTCGGTGTTCCCAACCTCCACCCCCCCCATCACCATCATGACTGGTAGTGACCTGTTTTACTTACTGGACACCCTTCCTACCTGTCAGTAATCAGAGTTTGTAGCCTTGCTTTCTAGTGCCTGGTTTATATCTGTTGCAAGTCCTATTCCAGCACAACCTTCCGGGTGGTAATCAGTGGACTGTCCCTGCACAAACACTCCTCACAGTAATATTTCAACTATCCTTCCAATTCCAAGCTACCTTCTATGTCCAACATCCCCCCCCAACTCTATGCCACTTCAGACCCACAGCAACAGTAGCCTACCCAAGAATTAGCATTTTACATGGCAAGCCTAAGCTTTGACTAGTAACAATATAAACAAATCACTTATAGGCATTAAATCCTATTAAAACAATCTAAAGGCAGATAATTTAACTTAGCAGTAAGACTTAATGAGTGAATGCTTACACATCAAATCATGCAATACCCAAAGAGATAGCAGGCAGGATACGTTAAGATCTGACTCTTGTAACTATAGGGGAACAGCAGTCAATGCACTCTATGCAGCATGAGTGTAATATGACTGTGCCTGTTACCTTTTCTTAACAAACATTCTGCACCACCAACAGGTGAATTGGATGAGCAATCCAGAACCAAGTGATGGGAAGTGTAATAATCAGGTGTAAAGAAGCTAGTGCATGAACAACTGTAAACAGATCCTCTGACAAAATCAAGGGCTTCATTTGGCTAATGTTCCTAAGATGGATAAAGGAAGGCTTAAGAACCACTGACATATGAACCCTTAGTGGCAGCTGACCTCCAATGATTACATCCATATTTCACTCTCATGAGGTAAACTCCAGCCTATTATGCCATAAATATTGATAAACGAAAGGCTTGCAGCTGCGAAGGGTCTAATTTCTGCATGAATGGCTGTTACCTCAGTCTTGCCCAGGTGGAGTCCAAGCAGTTATTCTTCACCAATTAAGGATGACATCGGGACTATCTTGTGATGTTTCCAGGGCTACCATCACAGAGTGGATATATCACGCACCTGGTTATTCCTACATTATCTGGGATTGTCCAGGAACAAAATATAAAGAAAACCTCACTAAAGGTATAGCTGCTCAACACCAAGTTACGTACAGAAAGAGAAAAAGAGCAGCAACCAACACTAAAAGCAACTGTTTAATGACTGGTAAAAACAATGAAACATTTCAGCAAGAATCAACCAGATGAGCGCTTTCGGGCTGTGCCCTTCATCAGATAAAAGACCACTGTCAAAACACTCATTTTAAATGAATGACAACCAATTAGAATAATTTAAAATGAGTGTTTTGATAGTGGTCTTTTATCTTTTATTGTTTTTACCAGTCATTAAACAGTTGCTTTTAGTGTTGATTATCTGGGATTGTAATACAATGCACATCAGGGGAGGATTCCTCATGTACCGATTATGATACTTCCAGTAACAAGGATTCACCACGTAGAAAAAAATCGAACGAGCAATCCCTTTAGACATGGTCCCAGGCATAGGGGTGGACGCAAACACAAAAGTAGCAAACATGCCCAATTCCCTCGAGGGATTGATCCAGAATTTTCTAACCTAAATCAGGTAGTCAATCAAAATGTTTTGAATTTGTCTAAAGAAACATTGTCTGTACAGCATTTACAACTTCTGAATAAAGGTTTAGGTTTTATCCCTGGGTTTTTTTTGCAATGAATATAGCACTGTCACTGATGTTATGAGCTTCTGTCGTAACCTGAATTTGAAATTGTTTTTTGCAGATAGAGACTCTCAAAGAACTGATAAGTTTAGATTCATTAAGTCTGATTTTCAACCACCTATGCACAAACATGTTTCTGTTTTTATGCAAGCGGTCCTTAGGGACCTACACTTTGAATATAGGGAATATGACATAATGAGATCTAATCTATCTACACAGGAATCTACTGCACTTAATGAGCTAAGGGAGAACCAAAATATTGCCATCCTTCCAGCAGATAAGGGGGAGCCATGGTTGTGATGGATATGAGTTTATATTTGAATGAGGGCCAATCTCAACTGTCTGATAAAAGATGCTATATGTACATGGCCTATGATCCTACCACTCATTTCAAGCAGGAAATAGACACTTTTCTGACTCTTGCCCTTGAGGAGGGCATCATAACCAAAAATTGTGTTTTTCAGTTAACAGTCAAGGATCCTCAGAAACAAATCTTATATTTACTTCCAAAAATACACAAGTCCATTACAAATCCTCCGGACAGACCAATTGTATCTGGAATTGGGTCCTTGACGGAGCCTTTATCTGCCTTTCTTACTCAATATCTCAAACCACTGTTGTGTTTTGTCAGGGCTAGATTGCAGGATACGACCCAATTTCTACAGATTATACAGGATTGTCAACTTGAGCTGGGGTGGCTCATGTGCTCATTGGATGTTAAGGCCCTATATACTAGCATTCCACACTGGGCTGGCCTACAGGCCCTATGATATTGGTTGGATAGGGCTGCTTTATATTCCCCAGGGTTCAATACACTGCTTATCTGTATGACAGAACATGTCCTCAATAAGAATGCCTTTTATTTTCAAGGACAATGCTATTGGCAACTGCAGGGTACGGCGATGGGAGCATCCTTTGCTCCCATTTATGCCGATTTATTCATGGCATTCTTTGAGGAATGCATGATCTATGATCCACTACACAATATCTATCTGGTAGAAATAGATATTTGGCGCAGGTACTTGGATGATTGCTGGATGGTGTGGCGGGCAGATGTCAGGTATTTACAGGAATTCACTGAATATCTCAATCAAAATGTATGGGGAATTGAGTTTACGGTAACACACGATCTTCAAAGCATTAATTTCTTGGATGTTACCGTTACCAGAAACACAGACCATACGTTGAATACTAGATCTTATCGCAAATACCCTCAATGCAACACTTTGTTGCATGCTTCTAGCATGCACCCAGGCCACACCATCCGCAACATCCCTAAGTCCCAATTTATGCGTATCAAACGCCTGAGTTCGACACAGGGTGATTTTGATAGGGATGGCTTGGATCTTTATCACAGGTTTGCCAACAGGTGTTATAGACATCAAGACATTCTTAATGCCTGGAATTGGACTAATAATATGGAGAGAAAAACTTTGTTACAATATCAATCTAAAATTAGGGATTGCTCTACGAATATCATTCGGTTTGTCACCACCTTTGGCAGAAATTCCAATGCTATCAAGGGTATCATTAATAGACATTGGAATATCCTTATGGCCAATGAATATTTGAGAACAATATTGGATCAACAATGCCATTTCTCCTACAGGAGAGGCAGAACTCTTGGCTCTCTCTTTTCACATTTTAAACATATAGAAAGTGGGGGAGCGATACACCAACAAATGACTATGTCAGGGGATATATTAGTGGGTACATTCCCTTGTGGCCATTGTGGTTCATGTAAACAAATTAATAAAAGCAAGGAATTTACAAGTCGCAATATCAGTAAAGTGTACCAATGTAGAATATTTGGCAACTGTAGCAGCAGTTGGGTGGTCTATCTGGCAACATGTCGGCGTCAAGCTTTTTATGTAGGCCAAACTTCTGGACCACTCAGAACATGCATCAACAAACATAGATCAGACATTAAAACCAGGAAGGAAACTAATGCCTTATATAGGCACATTTTGAAACATCCTGAAGCACAGTTTTCTTTTGTCATTATAGATAGAATTCTGGGGGACCGTAGTAATCCCCAGGGATGGCACAAAATACTGACTCACAAGGAACAACATTGGATCATTACATTGGGTGCTCTATTCCCTCCTGGACTAAATGACCATTTGTAAATATGAGGTTATAGACTGGTACAGTTTATGTTTTATGTTTATACATAATGATTTATATATCTTATTTACATCATGAATAATTATGAATATTGATTTATAGTAATCTGTTTGCCTCTATCTCTCATATTTTTTTATATTTTTTTATAGTTTTTCTAATGTGTCATATAGGATCCGATGAAGGACAGCCAAAGGTATATCAACATACCTGCTTCGATCACAGCTGAAGGAACTATATTGGAACATTGGACCAAGCATGGATTTTCGAATTCGGCTACATCATCCATTGCTAACCACATGTTTTCTGTTGGAACATTCATCGCACTTTTTTTATGCTTTGGATGTGACGCTTTTTATGGTTATGACAGCATGCATGATATATGTTCTCAGCATAACTACACTATAAGTTATATTATACTATTTACATTTATGTTATATAATTCAATGTGTGGGGGTTAGTTCATAACATACTTTCTATTTATTTTTAAATTTTCAATGATGTACCTATTTATATGTTATATTTGTTGCATATTGTCAAGTCAAGATTGCACTTACTATCATGCATTACTGCAGTTTATATTTTGGGTTCTTTCTCTTTAAATATATACTGGTTGCATTTTCCATCTGTCTCTCAGGTGGGGTGTGTCTATAAATGGATTGCATTTTTGGTGAACTGTTCATACACTGAAAAAGGCATTGGTTGCCGAAACCGGTCTGTCTAATAAAGGGTTATTATTCAGCCATCTATATGTATTTGATCTAATTATTTTCTTTTTGTTACTTCTGGATCGCATATTGCTGGCCTTTTGTTGTTTACTTGATTGGTTTGGCTGCGCATTTACCTACCTGCATAGCATCATGTTGGGTTGAATGGCTGTTACCTCAGTCTTGCCCAGGTGGAGTCCAAGCAGTTATTCTTCACCAATTAAGGATGACATCTGGACTATCTTGTGATGTTTCCAGGGCTACCATCACAGAGTGGATATATCACGCACCTGGTTATTCCTACATTATCTGGGATTGTCCAGGAACAAAATATAAAGAAAACCTCACTAAAGGTATAGCCGCTCAACACCAAGTTACGTACAGAAAGAGAAAAAGAGCAGCAACCAACACTAAAAGCAACTGTTTAATGACTGGTAAAAACAATGAAACATTTCAGCAAGAATCAACCAGATGAGCGCTTTCGGGCTGTGCCCTTCATCAGATAAAAGACCACTGTCAAAACACTCATTTTAAATGAATGACAACCAATTAGAATCATTTAAAATGAGTGTTTTGATAGTGGTCTTTTATCTTTTATTGTTTTTACCAGTCATTAAACAGTTGCTTTTAGTGTTGATTATCTGGGATTGTAATACACTTATTAATCACACTTCATCTTGATTGCATAAGTTGGCTTGGTGTACTGTATGAGATGTTTGGTGATATGCTGCATTTAAGACTATCTGTCCTACCCTCCTTCTAGAATTTTCCCCACTACATTTCACATAACCTGTAATGAGTGTACCACAAGTCTATTTTCATGAATCCTAGCTTGAAAAAAATCAGTAAAAGGTTTTACTTGACAGGTAAAATCAAACAATGGATCCATCACTAAACAAACTAAAATGATTAATTATCCAAAGAACTTGCCCAATATGGAAGGTAACTGGAATAACTGAGAAAACCACGACAAAATAAAATCTTGTTGTTTAATACATAAAGGTGAGTGCTTTCACAATGGTAACCATTGTTTCATCAGACATTTCATACAAAAACTAACCACATTTAAATATATTACACAAATTCAAATCAACCAATCCTGTATACATAGTAATTCATTATCTTAATTGCACATAACAACAGAGGTAGATTTTTAAAGTGATAGAGTTTTCTAGACTTTAGGGCTGGTTTCAGGTGGACACTATCATTTAAACCTAATCCCCTGTGTGCTCTCAGTCTCAAAATCCATTTCACTTCCACATTTTCTGATGAATTTACTATGTCTCCCATTCTAATATTTATATTCTGCACATGTAGGACTTGTAACAAAAATACATGATCTTCGCCTTTGGCCAAAGTATGTTTGGCCAAGGCACTATGCTCCTGCCCTTTTCTTTACAGTATATATGGTCTCTAATTCTTTCCCTAAGGTGGCGGTTGGTTTTACCTACATAAAACTGGAAACGTTCTACAGTGAGCTACATATACCACATTTCTGGTGTTCTGCTAAATTCCTTAGCTCCCAAAGGTACCCTGTTTCAGGATGTTTAAAAAATCTGGACTCATCTATATATATACAGTAGGCACAGTTCCCACATTTCTGTGTGCCATTCCTTATATTCTCTCTAATCTCCCTCATCCTTGATGTTTTTGGGTAATGTAACTGTTTTAAATTGTTCTTATTTTTAAACACAAAATGTGGGTGTGTACCCACAATACTAGTAGTCTCTTCATCTACTAATAGCATATGCCAATTTTGATAAATAATATCCTGAAATTTACTTATATCCATTGTATAGGGTAGAACCATAAGAGTATATGTAAGCCTTTATTCCTATTACTTACTATTTCCTTTACTACTCTGTCAGAATAGTATGGTCTTGCTTTGCCATAATTAAATAGTATGTATACAGGATTGGTTGATTTCAATTTGTGTGATATATTTAAATGTGGTTAGTTTTTGTATGAAATGTCTGATGAAGCAATGGTTACCATTGTGAAAGCACTTACCTTTATGTATTAAACAACAAGATTTTATTTTGTCGTGGTTTTCTCAGTTATTCCAGTTACCTTCCATATTGAGCAGGTTTTTTGGGTACTTTCTACTCTGGGTTTGTTTGAACTGTTTGGGTAGTTCTTATTAAAATTATTAATTGTACAAAACCCCATTAATATTCAGAAATCAGCATGTTGATAAGAGTGATCAACATGCTTATTGTAACTTCAGAGTTACTCACAGGAGGAAGTCCTGCTGGCTGTAGCTATCAAAGTCCAAAATCTAAAGTTAGACACTTCAAAAAATGAAAAGAAAAAAAAAAACATAACGTTCACAACTTGCAGAAACAGTGAAACCAAACTCTTTGAACAGTGGGAGGTTAGTTTCTTCATTGCTCATTCACTCCCTTAGGTAGCAGAAAGGGCTATGTACTGCACATGTGTTGCATATAGATGTCCCTGCATAGGAGAAGTTGCAGGGAGTATTAAAGTCCATCTATACACTGAAATTATTTAGAAAAGGTAACAAATACTTTCTTAAATAATGCATTGTGTAACAACAATAATCTACTCCTGTGTGTCAGTAATGCTAGATTTCCCCACATACTTCTTCTTTTGGCTTTTCCTGGTTAGGGGGTCACTACAGCAGATCCCCTGTCTGCTCATAACTGGCAGTGGAGTTTTACAGTGTCAAGTTGCCAGCCCGGCAGCCAACCTTCCACAGAAGACACACACACACACACACACACACACACACACACACACACACACACACACACACACACACACACACACACACACACCCCTAGGGCCAATTTAGAGTGTCCAGCCCACCTACAGCATGTCTTTGGGATGTGGGAGGAAACTGGAGCACCCGGAGGAAACCCACGTGACTACAGGGAGGATGTGCAGACTCCACACAGAAGGCACCCCAGCAGAGGATCGAACTAGAGAACATCTTGGTATGAGGCGGCTACGCTAACCGCTGCACCACCATGGCCACTATGTAGAAGAGAGGGTTTGCAGATAGTGAAAAAAATAAATAAATCAGATAAAACTGCAGTCATGTTTTACATTGCTAGTTGTCTTTGCATCACAGCATGATGATACAATGGGCACATTAGAGAGATAGAAAGAATTGAGGAATACATTTGCTGGCAAGGAAGCCCTTGCATATTATTACAACCATTTGTGAAACTTACTATATGTCACTTAAAAAAATTCAGAATTACAGTAACTGCCATTGCTTTTGTTCTGCTATACCTTGGTTGTAGCCTACATGTTATATAACTTTCATGCTTTTAAATCACAGGGGAGATAAAATATTGTTTTCACATTGTACATTAAATAATATACTATGACAATTAAAAAAGCAACACTAATGTAGCAAAGCTGTGAATTCACTATGTTTGGTTAAAGATGTCCTGACAGCTTATAGTGTCTTAAAATTATTACAAGATCAAAATGCTCCTCCAGTAGTCACAAACAAAGTTTGTGACTACTGGAGCAGCATTTTGATCTTGGAGTTTTGGTAGAGTATGCTTTTATTTTTGTTGGTTACCTGGTTAAAATTATTACAAGAAAGAACTAACCACATGTCCAGAGGACACTTACTGTATAGGAAAGAGTGACAAATAGAATTACAAAGGATAAGTGACAATGGAAAGATGATGATGGAACAAATAAGAAGAGCTAAGGCAGGTGTGACTGATACAAAGGACAGCTGGTTTAGTACAGGACACTCAGAGCAGCTGTAGGGATTGGAAGTAACTTCAGATGTAAGAAGTATGCTTTTTGCAGAATATCCCATCTTTGTATGTCCCTGTTTGGTGAATCAGGCCATTAGGCAGTCAGTCCCAAGATTCCACCTCCTACAGGAGGCATATATTTGCCTGGGTCTGCTACAAGTGGTTACATGCCATTAGCTTGCGATACACTTCCCTGCTGCCACTCACACATATTGACAAGTGGCCTAACTCCAACCATCCCACTTTCCATGCAATACCACTAAGCTAACTATTTCTCACAGAATCCTGATCCTAACCCTAAAAAACTCCTGATCACTCCCTAAACTTAAAATCCCCCTCTCCTCCCTTTCCCTAACTCTGAGCCAACTACTGATCGCTCCAGATAACTAAAATCCTCCTCCCTTCCTAACCGTAACCTAGCACTAACAATAACTCCCTAAACCTAAAATCCCCTTCCCCTAAACCTGAAGTCCCCTCTCCCATTTCCCTTCTGCACTTACCAGTTAAGCAACAAGAACTGTTCTGTCTTAGACCATTTAGGTAGCTATGACCCTGAGCTCACATTCGAGTCTGAGCAGCTGTCAAGGTTGGCGGGTTGGGAAAAGGCTACTTAAGACCCTAGATGTGAGTTCCTAGATTTCGAGCAGCTGTAACAGTCCCTATTTGCCTGCTTGGTACCTTTCCTGTGGAAATGACTAACTTTCCTGATTTAGTGTGTAAAACTGTAACCTTGTTTCTAAAGTTTTGTTTTGAAGATTTTTATTTTAATCTATCTAGAAAGCATTAATGCTGAAGTCCGTCATACTCACTGTCTAATGTATTTGTTCTCATATTTTTTTTAATTTTATGTTAGCTTTATGCTTGGGTTTAATCATATTAAATACAAAAAGATTAAAGACTGTATCAATCTGAGTGATAAGGAATTAAGTACATATTTAAAAATGCAGTGAAGGTAATTGCAGAATAAATCATTTCTACATTTATGAGGAATGTTACCTGTTATTTTGTCACAAAGATACTGCATTTCTTTGGTGTACCTGTCCTTCTTTACTGCCCCCCTTCAAAGCTACAGCTTGGATGTGGTATTTTAAATAGACATCATACAGTACTGAGCATGACTTGTGTTCATGGCTGGCTATAGCCATCAGTTAGGAGCAGCTACAACACTTATAGTGGAGATCTTGATGTGAAAAGGAGTGTTCAGCTGCAAAAACACTAAATATAATGGTGTTGCCCAGTGAAGTAGCTTCTATCTGGCTAAATACAGCAGTGGTCTGTTAGGCATTCATACTCTTCATATCATCGGAAAGGGCCAAGGAAGGCTGTTCCAGATGGGAAGACATCTCTCTGTATTATGGATAATAAATTGGAAAATATACTCAGAATTTTGATTCAGGGCACTGTGATGCTGGTATGCTGAGTACTGTGAGAATGCAGGAATTAGTAATTTAAAAATAAAGCCTTGAAAGTTAATTGTAAGAGGTGCAGTGTAGTTGCTGAGCTTTGTATAATCTGATACCGATATCTAAATTTGAGGTATTTAATACATGGTTTTGCAGGTTTTAAAAAGAAAAGGTATCATCCCACTCAGGAACTGAAATTAGCATCCTTGTATTGCTTTTTCATGTGTTGGCTCTTTCAGAAACAGATAGAGAAAAGCACTTAATTTTACTGCAGGCTAATAATGTGAATGCTAATTATGCACTTCTGGTTTTCCTCAATAAGCATGTTGTGATCAGTGAAGAGCTGCCAAAGCATAACTCTAAGATACAGAGCAAGATTGAAAGTTACTGTGCAGACTACATTAATCTGCATGCCTCAATGTATACAGTCTACAAGGCCAAAGTGATCTATAAAGGAGAGCCAAACATGTAATGGCAGTGCTATTCCTCTTAACAGGTTGGTTGTCTTCTGATGTGGCTCATGTAAATGAGGTTTAAACTAAGCTTACTGCTCTGTCAGAGTGATACAGAGACAGCTTTGGCCGTGCAAATACAAAGACAGCATGCAGAGCAGACATGCAGATGTTGTGCACTGCTTATTTCTGACATGCCTTGTGTTATTTACTGGGAAAGTTTCATAGTTTAGTGCATGGAAATTGGTTCTGGCCTGCACTGCTGTGCTGTGCAAATCTGTTAATTTTTGACATGCCCCGTGTTACTCAGTGGGGAAAGTTTCATTACTTGGTGTATGGATACTGATGTGAGCCCACACTTCTGTGTTCTGTAGCTCAGTTCATTTCTGGCATGCAGCAAGATATTCATTAGGGAAAGTTTCCTAACCCATTGCATGAATACTGATGCATGCCTGTACTGCTGGAGTCTGCAGCTCAGTTAATTACTGACATGCTTTGTGTTACTCACTGGTGAAAGTTTCATAACTTGATGTATGGATACTGACGTGTGCCTGTACTACTGTGCTTTGCAGCTCAGTATCTGTGCAAACATTTCTTTATCTTCAATAATAAATGCTATAAGGGTTGTGGTTCCAGTTTGCCATGTAACAGTCAAGGAGAGCCTGTATTGTATGTGAGACATAGCACAAATCATGTATATTTCTGAATTCCATTGTGTAATAACTGTGCTCTTCCTTTTGGTGCCTGTTGAATGCTCAAGGACCACAACTGTAATCCCTGGGTCTGGAAAATTGTAAGTGTAATATATTCACCAAACTGGGATATCTCAAGATATTCCCCTACTCTGAGCTACAGTGATCTTATACATGGCATGGGAGGGGGTAAAATTCTTGAAAAGCATAACAGCAAGAATCAAAATTTACTGTTATTCTATGTAAATCCCACTTTATTTTTGAAGTGTTGGGGATAGCATTGTTTGATCTCATGCTTTTGAAAGTGAGTCAGTCCAAATGTGTTGGTGAAACAAACAATAAAATAACTGTCTCTGAATCCTGGTGCAATTAAATATTTTTCACATTTTTATTCTGTTGTATCTGTTTACTTACTTTCTTATTTACTTTGTTTATTTTGAGTAATTAAATGCTTAAATATTAAGCATATTTCAAATTAAAATAGCATATCAGTAAGTTAAATGGAAAATCCGAAACATAAATATGAAGTAATATCAATAAATAATGCTGAAAATAAAGTAATAAATGTAAATAAACAGAAACACTAAATAGATTTAAGAACAACTGCCTAGATGAGGAGTATTTCAGGGACCCCTTGAACAAGGCTTCTGAGTTGCACATCCGAATCAGGAAAGGGCAGGTGATTTCAGAACTGGTGCAAAATAAGCAAAATATAGTCTGTCGGATGTTATGAGGTAGACTCTGATGCTTCAACATGGATCCTAGAAACAGCTAGCAGTCTACTTCCTTTCTCAGACTATTTACACCTGTATGACTGATGGTCAAGGCTACTTACATAGAGAAACTGTTAAAATTGTGTTTTCTTATCTGACATTGCTACTTTAAGGAGAAGGTAAGTGTAGCCTTATGAGGGTACTTATATCGTGTTTTACTTCCAACCTAAGAAAGAAGGCTTTACCAGTAATATTAGTAGTTGTCCTTGGAACCACTTTAAACACTCCATATTAAAAATGGTTATGGTAGAACATATTGTCCAGCCTAATGGTATTGAGGCATGGTATCTCACTCCATTGCCAAAGAACTGGGTTCACCTGGTGGTCCTGGTCATACAAGACTTGGTGAGGTGGAATTAATTGGCTTTAGGTCAGCTATCTCATTTTGGGTGGAGGGTTAGGACCAGGGAAGCAGCTCTATACAATGAAAATACTGGAGGGCTAGCTCTGCGGTTCCCTGTACAATGGAAGTACTGGAGGGCTAGCACTGTGGTTCCCTGTACAATGGAAGTACTGGAGGGCTAGCTCCATGGTTCCCTGGTTAGACAGCAGCACATGTCATGCATGTTTCTCATATAGCAGGAATAATGCATGTTGTGTGGGCCTTCAGCATGGAAAGAAAGGTAGTGCAGATAAATTCAAGTGCTTCCTCCCCCCAAAAAAAGATGCTGACCCTACCATCCCTACCTTTACCACTTCTGAGGGACAAATGGTGAGAGGGGCTATAGAGAGGCAAGTCTCATAAAGTCTGATTAGATCTGGACACAGAACTTGGGAGTTAAAAATAAACAAATACATAAAAAAATAAGGATAGTAGTATTTGGATCTAAGCAATGTGAAGAGACTCTTTTATTATATCATGTTCCCCAAATCTCACCTGTAAGAGTGACTTTCCAGAGACCGGGCCTTCTGGGGTGAGCTGTTACACAAGAATAAAAAATAGATTTTTTAAAACACAATTCTTCTTAAATAGCATGCCCATCTTTGACTTGTGCTTTGAAAACTGAACATTAATTGCCTTATATATTTTTCAGAAGTTAAAAATGCCTATTTCTAACGTGTGCTTTGAAAACTGAAGATTAATTGCCTTAAACATGTTTTTCAGAAGACAAAAAAAAAAAACTTTTAATGAGAGATGAATTGCAGCAACTATAATGTATTCAATTTCTTGGGTTTAACCTCTTATTAAATAACAAAATTTAGCTTATACAGCTGTTTTTTCAGTTATTAAAACTTTATAAAAAGGAACTCCAACTACTGAATTGAGTATATCTCTGACTGACTGGTCTAAATATTTCAAGAAAATGAAAGGCTTATTCAGCTGAAGAAGTCTCACATAATTTGAACTTAGAATATTTTGATAAGTTCCAAGTCTTCACTTGGAAATGCCTCAAGACACAAACACAGGATGATGTGATCCTTCATGTGCTGTAACATTTGAGCTCATCTTCTGATTAAAGTAGATGATGTCAGAGAAAGTTACTTTCTGTGCACTGACCACAGTCTCATTGTTAACGTATCTTCATTAAGGAAGGCAGTAAAGTTGGCTCAAGAGTTAGGGTTTCTACCTCAAAACTCCAGGGCTGAAGATTCATTCCTGACTTCCATCACTGTCTCCTTGGAGCATGCATGTGCTCCTAGTGTTCACATGGTTATTTTGGTTATACCTCTCAACCTCTTTCTGCAAGAAATCTGGACAAAGCCTAATTTAATGGGAGGAAAAGGCCCAAAAATAGGGACAGATTTTAAATATTGCTCTTACAAACTTAGAAAGTAGCTTGAATAGCAGGATTTGTGTTAGCATGCATTTTCTAAAGGATATGACACCCTGACCCCATGCGCAAATATGGGAAAAAGGGGTTGTGGATGGATGGATGGATCTGAAACTCAGATGTTTTCTTATTATTTAGTGACATCCTCAGTGATTTGCCAGAAAACCACACATTTTATGACGGGCAGACCATAAATATGAGGCAAAAATATGGGCATTTTCGAAAATTTGGACTGTTGAGATGTATGTGTTACACTGGTTTCCTCCCACCTCCCAAAAATACATCTATTTTAAACTGTCCCTTTCTTTGTCTCTCTGCATATGCACACACACACACACACACACACACACACACACACACACACACACACACACACACACACATATATATATATATATATAAAATAAATATATATATGTGTGTGTGTGTGTGTGTGCATACATATATATATATATATATATATATATATATATATATAAAGATTAGCTAAAGATATATATATATATATATATATATATATATATATATATATATATATATATATATACATGTGTGTGTGTGTGTGTGTGTGTGTGTACATATTATAGTTACTGTTGTGTTATGGTTTAAATAGAGTGTTTGCAAAGAACCAGTTTATTTGTCCTGCTAAAAAATATATAAAATAAATGAATATAAAAAGATGTACTTGTGGTAATTAATTTAATGAACTGAATTAATGGGCTAGTCTGTCTCTGTGCTGGGAGAGATCTGCTTATTGCAAAACATCTCCTAGTTATACATATATCCCACTCCTATAATATCAGTGACCACAAACCAAACTAGCTCAGTGGTTACCTATCAACTTTCCCTGAGTTTTGGGGACTTCACTGATTCTGACTCATATTTTTGCACTGTCCCTCTTTTTCCCTCCTAAAACTGGTTACTTTTGGAATAAGGTGGTGAATTACACTTAATAAACAATGACAATAATTACAGTTATAGACTTCTTCTACTTCAGCAAATATATATAAATTTTCACTCACTTAATCTGTCAATGTCTTGTCCCTCCCTAAAAGGAGGACACTAAAAATTAAACATTACATTAACTCATAACCCACATCTATCATTCAGCTGATATCATCAAAGAAGTAATGGATGCCACTGTAAATGACACCAAAGAGGAAAAAGCATTATTATACTTGGCAATTCTAACTTAAATTGGAACCTTCACACAAAACCTCTTACAAGCTACCCATCTCACTACATTAAATAACAATTTCTCCCACTAGGCTGAGATATAAACATAATAACGGTATTCTACATATTACCTGAATGGGCACTAACCAACACCCTCACACATTGTCCCTTAAGAGTTTGCCACCATTTTCCCTGATAGCTGCAGTTACCACCCTTCCTTATGACAAGACCACAATGATCCCTGATTCTGTAACCACATTCAGGTCTTTTAGACATAAACAAGTCATCTGAAAAAGAAGCCTTGAAGGGTTTTGGCCAAGACATCAGAGTTTTATCAAATTAGTTTGGTACACTGGTTGGTCGTTTCTTTTCTGATACAGCTTTGGTATTGTTTTTTCCAGTTGTTGTAGATGATAAACAAGTCATCCCTTTGATTTAGCCTAGACTAACTGGGTCTGTGTTATAAATTGGAAAGACTGCAACACAGCCCTAGAAACTATATTTAGTATGCTCTTATACCATCAGGACCAGTATTTCCACCAAGTTATGAGTTTTGTCAAACATAGTCCTCTCCAATTGATGAATACAGTTCTTAAGAAAGTCATTTAGATTAAAAAAAAAAAGCTTGGAAGTCCTTTGCAATTTTTCCCTTTCTTTCCACCTGAATGAATTTATGCTCGTTCAAAAAAACTGTGGGAGAAATAATATTTCTCAAACCAAGACCATCTACCTTCCAAAATGTTAGTCATTGCTTCTCAACAACTCACAAATTTTCTGGACAGCAGTCAGCAATTTGCTAGGGAAATAGAAGGTTCCCCCTTCCCTTAATAAAATAAATGGTCATGTTCTCTGTGATTATGCAAAAATGGCGAACCTGTTTACTCATTAATTAAGTTCAACTAGCGCCCTACCAGTCAGGCATCCAGATATATGCCCCCGCCCTCTTGCCCCAGCTGTTCAATGGAAGAGAAAAAAAGTCTGCTCTGCTCCTCATACTGGCACACCAACCAGGTGGCCAGATAGATACATGCTCCCTCCCACGCCCACCTGCCCCAGCTCTTCAATGGAAAAGCAAAAAAAAAAAATAAATAAATCAGTGATCAAAGAACTAGGTCTGTTGAAATTCAGGAGCCAATCACACCTTGAATCTGCACACTGCCCCTGAACGTTCTTCCTCAGGTTATTGACTAAAAATAAAACCAAAGAAAATTATATTTTTTGTTTTAAACTGAAGCAAACAGCTTTCTAATAAGCAGTTGCTACTGTTTATAGCCTCACACAAAGTGTTACAGCAGTTAAGATTTATAGCTATATTAAAAAAATATATATTTTTTGAAACTATAGCATGCAGTTGCTACAGCTAATTTTTACCCAGCACGGAGTGCTACACTGCTCAAGTTTGACCGGAAATGCAATACCGACTTTTAAAAGCTGGTATGCATTAAAGAACAATAAGGATGATGGATTGGATTACCGATCCCATCACCTAGCACTTTGTGCATGATGTAGATGCCCCCTTCACCTTGTCGTAACTATGCTACTAGCCTTACAAGATCTCAGCCAGCTTAGCTGGATTTAGACACCAACAAATCAGGCGTTTGCTGGAGGCCTTTTGGTTCTGGGGGGCCCCCCAACCACAGCAAACTATCTTATTTTAATATTTTGTTACATGTTTGAAAAACCAACAAAAGCTAGTAACAACCTTGTGTACATAATAAACCAGGTGAGTAATAATAACTCTTAATTTATATTTCCTTTAAAATTAAAATTAAAGTATATCTCTAGTTATGGTAACTGTTTTGTCAAGTAACAGGCTTAACAATTTCATTTGTTTTACCACTGACAAGTGTCCTTGACTTAGTTAAATCCTGTTGATGGGCATTCCTTCCTGTACAACTAAAATCATAGCCAGCTTTAGGCACCTGCAGTACTTGTGGCTACAGGGGGTCCCCATAATCATTCATGACTGTGTGTGGGGGGTCCAGCAAAAGCTGCTGCTTGTTGGGGAAAATAAGGAGAAAAAAATATTAGTCTTTTTTTGATTATGTTCATTATCTGAAAAAGGGTTCTGATAAGACCCTGTTAGGATAAAGATGATAACTGGTGGCAGCCCAGAGTGACCAATCTCAGTACTTACCTTGGATTTTAAGAAGAGCTGATGCTCCCAATCTTCAGGAAATGTTTTTCTCTTTCAGGGAATTTTATAAATATTGGCAGGCTACCAAATACTATAACTGTCAATTTCTTTTCTCTAGAATTCTGGACAAAGCCAAAAATAATAGCAGAAGAAAGGCTCAAAAATCAGGAACAGTTTTTAAATATCACCTTAATTCACTTAAAACGTTAATAGAATGACACGTTTTCATCAAAATGCATTTTTGGACTATAAGAAGTATGAAACTCTGATGTCTGGATTTATTGACTTTGTCCTGAGTGTTTTGGCAGCAAAGGAAAGTTTTTACAAGGGGCAGAGCAAAATTATGAGGGAAAATCAGGGACATTCTCTGAAAATCAGGGACAGTGACAAGTATGCATTACCACCGAATGAAGTAAATAAAAGTGACTTACCCCCTGCTGCTGGTTGACAACTTCCAAACAACAGTCACTGATCTAATGTGGCACAGTGTATTTTTTGTGTATTTGCTGAAATCAACATAAACAAGTATTGTCATGGCTTATGCTTGTATATGTGTATGTGTGTGCATGCGTGCGTGCGTGCGTGCGTGCGTGTGTGTGTGTGTGTGTGTGTGTGTGTGTATGTGTGTTTTGCGGTATAAGAGTAACAAGCTGACAATAATTCCTTTCAGTTTCTAGCACAAGCCTTATCATCAGCATTAAGAGTAACAAGATGGCCATGTTTTCTTTCACTTACCATCGCAAACATAAATCTTACAAATGATAGGAGTTATCATTGGTGGCTTGGCTGTGCTCTGATTAACTCCAACACCTCAATACATGCCGCAAGTGAAACAGAATTATTCCAGTTTTCCTGAAGGCGAACATACATTGTGTATGTGTGTGTGTGTGTGTGTGTGTGTGTGTGTGTGTGTGTGTGTGTGTGTGTGTGTGTGTGTGTGCTTATATAGAAAATATTTTTGATTTTTATCTATGCACACTCACAATAATTCCAGGCACATACATAACTCTTCTTGGTAGCAGGAAGAACCGCAGTTAACAAGTAATTATATTTCAAAAGTAAGGCATAAAATACATCACAGCATTCAGACAAATAGAGCTTATGTGGGTCTGGTGGTCCCCACATCCCAGATTGTATAAATGGATTTTGACATGGACTTAGAGGTGGCCTCTGTCCTCAGTCTCACCCATTCTAAAACCAGCAGTGCTCAGAGGTGTGTACATAAGGTGGCTGTAGGTTGCATGGTGGGCTGGGGAAGGTGTGGTCATTACTTCTTTAATTTTCACCACAATCAAACCTTAGAGGTATGCACAGGAGGTCATTTTAACTTGTCTTGGGGCTGAGGACAGTGTGGTCATTGCTTCTTTTACTTTTCTCACTAACTTCATTGGTGTGTAAAGAAGGTCACTATAGCTTGTGTACAGGCAGCGAATTGTCTAGGAGCAACAAAGTGGAGTACATTACTGTGATCATTATCTTTTTACTTTCCTTACAATCCCCACAATCACACGTCTGGAAAGTATACAGGTAGCTGCCTTTCGGGTAGGGGTGAAGAGTGAGAAGGCATGCTGTTTCTATGTGTGACAGCAGTCATTTCAAATACATGACTGTGGCCATTTGAACCTCTGCTTTCATCTTACTCTAACACCAGAGGGATGCACAGGCAGTGGCTGTCTTGTTTTTTTTTTTTGGTGGTGGTGGGGAAAAGGGAGAGTGGCAGGCAGTTTTCCCAGATAGGATTTTTATATCATCACAAACATTTGTCTTGATAGCTCATTGTAAGCTACTATTTTGTCAGAACATTAAGCCTTGGGCACAACTTACGTCTTTCTTGAAGGAAAAAAAAATAAGACTGAAATTCTTTTCTTGCTCATCATGATTTATGCTCAGGCTGCCACTGAATTAAAGGTTGGGAAATACTCTAAAATGCATCTTAGAGCATCTATAACCCTATGGTTTCTGAGAGACCAGGCTTAATTGCGTTATTTCCTAAATGGTTATTACTGTGTGGTCTTAGCCAGGTAAGGTGTGTTGAAAGGATGCAAGGAAAACCAAAGTTGAACAGCAACACAGAATTTCTTTCCTTAATCATAATTTCTTTTCAAGCCATCAATGGATAACAAGAAAAAAATAAATAAATGCACTTTTGCACATATAGAAAGTCATGGCTTCTTGAAAATGATAAAGAGTAATGCAAAATATGAGAAAAAGAAATAAAAAGTAATCTGCTTGGTGTGTGGAGCCTGGCATGGGGGACAACAGAGGGGAGCACTGGAGGGTGTGTGTGTGTGTGTGTGTGTGTGTGTGTGTGTGTGTGTGTGTGTGTGTGTGTGTGTGTGTGTGTGTGTGTGTGTGTGTGTGTGTGTGTGTGTGTGTGTGTGTGTGTGTGTGTGTGTGTGTGTGTGTGTGTGTGTGTGTGTGTGTGTGTGTGTGTGAGACACAGTAGGACATGCGTAGGGCACCACTTCACCTAAGTCCATCCCTAGTCACTGTGAATATCCTTTTGTGAGATGGGCCAACACCATGTGGTACACAGGCCTGTTGTAATGTAAGAGTACAGTAGCTACAGGCCAGTCTGTGCTTACTACTCCTAAAACTTTACAAAATGAACTAAAAGGTTGCTTAGGAGGAGCGGCAGTAACAGGCTGATACTTAAACTGGAAGTGTCCATGGTGCCTCCAACTTGACATTTGCTGGGGGCCCCCAGAATGCTAACACTGGTCCTACCAGTGAGTTGTACAAATACTGGTATTACTCATATGAAAGTCTACCTTCCCGTGTTACTATGCATCACTTCAAGATGTAAAGAAAATTACTAAAAGAATCTAGGTAACTAAGGGGTTGTGGATGTGATGGTGTCATACTAAAGTTCCTTATACCCTGTGACACCCTCACTGCAGTTTTACTTATGCTATGCTTTAACCTATCACTATACAGGAAATGTTCCCACACTTCTGGAAGTCCCCCACAGTAATTCACTTCCCAACAGAGGGATCAGGTAACTGCTCTCCTCTCCCTCCCAGGGCATCAGTTTCCTCTTACCATTGTCTAAACTCCTATCATCATACAATTGGCCGCCTAAACTCTCTGCAATACAACTTCACAAATGTGTATATACATTAACAGCTAACAGCATGTACCTCACTAATCACATCTTTTATGCTATGGACCGGGACAAACGTATTGGAGCAGAGCCCTTAGCACTGCTATTCAGCCTCATCTTCTTCATGAATTACCTCAAATATGATCTCAGCCCACTTCTCATAAATGGATAAATGTTGTCTGAGTGGTCATAAGCTTCTTCACTCATTTAGAACAAGTTAAAATAGGGATTCTTCATGGCTTCTTCATACTAGGCAGTTTTGTGGACACCATCGACATTAACATCACTGGCTTACCAGCATTGTTCTGTACCAGTGATTTGGTAATATGAACCTATGAAGCTTCACTAGAAAACTTCACCTCATCTTTTACTGCCCACCTCAGAAAAATCAACAGTTGGGTAATTTCCATGGAAATTAATCTTAAAATTTAAAAAAGGCAAATGAGACATATTCTTCAGAATTGCTAATCACTTCAGATCACTAATGCTTGTTCTGTAATCTCACCATTGGAGAAGGAGTACTTCTCACTACAGAATATGGCATTCCACCAGTCATTTCTAGTCATTATAGAAAGTGCAACAGAATTCAAGCCCTCTTCAGTAAGGTTGGCCGTATTTGGATGCATTCTCGTTCCTCAGAACACCATTATGTTACTCTTGCTAAAGCTTAAGTCTTATTACACAGAGCTCACACGGTCTCCCACTCCCCTCTCAATAAAGCTCATTTTCTGGGGCACAGCCTCACACTGTTCTCCTTTCTGAAAAACAAAACTTTTCATCTCTTAGCCTGTACAAATCTACCTCTAGTCCTTTCACTTAGCTAGCACCTAATATCAGAGGGAAAGGGTCACCAAAGCCTTGGAACTTTCTGTACTAGACTAATTGGAGTTTGCCCTCTTTTTCTATGTTTAAATCCAGTTTGGCAGGCCATCACTGGGCAATTGCTTTGTGTAGTTATGCACACTTGTGTTTCTAAGTGGTTGTATCTCACATTTGTTTGCATTTAGTTTCTTGATGAAAGTGCATATCACCCATTGCTTCTGAATTTGTAATTTATTTAACACAGTGATTTGAAAGATGAATTATCACCTTTACTTATGTTGCTCTGTCTCCTGTTTGTACTCCAGTTAAAAACATTGTAATTTTTTCTGTCATATAAAAGTATTGCAGCTGAAAAGGGGTTCATTGGTCTAGGTTACTTATCCTCAAATTAAAAAAATGAAATCAAATTTCTGTTATCTGGATTATCAACACTTCACCATTGAAGCTGGTCTAGAGTGAAGATGAAGTTATTAGAAAATGACAGTTTTGCGAATTGCTGACAAAAGTATTTAACTCCTCAACTTCATTTTACCATCCTTAGCTAGATAGAAGTTTCCACTGGACGCATTAATTATTCTAGAGATGTTATATACGGGTGGGCATTTATATGGGAATGTGTAGGAGGCCCATCCCTTTAGCATCCTTCCAACAGTTGTTTTCATTTTTTTAAATTTTGGAAAAAAAATGTTATTTCTAACAGTTTCACTTAAACTGTAAACATTTTTTAACATTGTAGACTTGTTGTACCAATATTTGATGCCTTAATCTGTGAAAGTAACTTTGTGGATTTGATGTACCTATATTTAATGGCCTAATCTGTGAAAGTATTCCTGTAAATCATCCACTAAGATCAGTGCACTATCCTGGTAATAAAACACACATATATTCATGCCTAAATAAGTAAAGAAATAGTATGTGTTGTTTGCTAACCAGTAAATGCAGAAAACATGGTTCTAACATTTGACTTGAGCTAGGATTTGTCATTTGACTTTGATGTCAATGTAACTGACATTTGTGATCCAAGCATAATTTTATTTATTTATTATTAATTGTTTGTTGACTGGGTTAGTCCCACTATGTTAGTGGACTCTTTTCATGGTAGACCCAAGGTAGTATTTATACTACAAGGGGAAATTTGACCAGGGTATTGGAGAACTTCCCCCATTTTTTTCGATAGTTGCTATGGGATATTTTACATCCACCTAAGCTATCACCAACTTAAACAGATAAGACCTCATTTTAACATTTTATCTGAAGGATGACACACTCAGGAGTGCAGCCCCACCCCATGTTGCAGTGCAATGTCAGCAATCCATCTGTCCAGTGTGGGAATAGAATCCACAGCCTTCTGCACCAAAGGTAAGTGTCTTACCTTTTCTACCACTGACACTGATTTATTATAGTCTGAGCCCAAATATGAAATGGGAAGTTGGGCAATGTCATGGGAAAATGTAATGAACGTTCTTAAATATGTCAGTGGTTCAAGAGACTGTGGTTTCTATTCTCACACCAGCTGCTTGGATTAATTTTCTTGTACTGAAACTGCAATGCAACATAAGGGGGAGCTGCATTCCTCAGATAAGATATTAAAATAAGGTACCATCCACCATAGTTGGTGACAGTTCAAGTAGATATAAAGTATTCCATGACACTGACTGATAAAATTAGGGGTCTTCCTTTATTACACTTATTTACAGATGCAGCGCTTTCATATATTATACCTCATCTTTATACACTTTACAATTCACCATTAGCTTACTTCTTCCCCAATCCACTATCCTCATCACCCTTCTGCCATGAGCATTTATTTATTTCTAATATCACATCTTTATCCTCCTTAACTTTATTATATAACAATTCACCACAATGTCATCTCCATAAGTACCACATTGTCATAAATGTCACTTTATTCAATTTCAGACTTACTTTTCCCTTTACATTGCCCATACAGTATCATATTCATATAATTTTCTTTAAAACCATTTAATTTAAATAGTCCAAAACATAATTTTTACATTCCATAAAACAATGCTGAGATGTTTCTTCTACCTTGCAAAATTTCACATACTTTCTTCTAATGCCTTATATTTGATTTTACTCTTAACAGGTAATTTATCCATTAAAAGTCTCCATAAAAATCCCACACTCATAAAATCCTTCAACCTTTTTGGCTTTTCTTTTGATGCTACTTTTTTATAGCTTTTAACTCTTCCCAAGGATACACCAGATAATTTTCCCTTTTTATTTCTGATACCATCATTTCTTTCTCCTGTCATATCACGTATTTTACTTTACATAATTTAATTTCCCCTTCATTTTCCTAATATAGCCCACTTTTCCTTTACTTATTCCTAATTCCTTCTACTCTTCTTCATGTTTTATATGCCACTGTTTTCACCACCTGACTTTTTTTTCTTGTATCAATTTTGCAACCCAAAATTATTCAATCTGTGCTACAAATACAACTGGATTTATTAAATTTACTATCTCATTCCTCTATCATTATAAAATATACCTATTCTTGTATGGCTCAATATTGAATGCTCATCAAAAATACCAATAATTATTGTTCCATTTTACTAGAAAACATAAATACCCCTACTAAATATGCTAACCTTCCATACATGTTGTATTCAGCATAAAATGTTCTTCCTACATAATAGCTTAAATACTTTTCACCATATAGTTAACCATGTATAACTCCTGCAGTATCTCCCTTCACTAATCACTAATCCATAGCCTCCAAATCATATTCCCAATACATTTATATCCTTCCTGGTAAAATACATTCCAGACAAACCCTTTATATTTTTGCTTATTCAAGTGTAGTCTTTGGTACTAAAACCAAATCATCCATAGGTTCATAGGTTCATACTAGGCTATCTGCCCGAGGGCATTTACAAGCCTAGCCCATAGTTTTGTGGCTTACGCCACCCCTTTAGTATGGGGAACTATACCCATTATTTTGCTGTGCCTCTGTCGAGCAGTGACACTGAGGTAATCCCTGGGGTATATCTGCGATCTCCCACCCATTGGTCAAGATTTCTCTTGAACAAGGCCAGCGAGGTGCTCTGCCTCACATATACCGGGATTTTATTCCACAGCATAGGGAGTCTTTGGGTGATGAATCTATCCCTCCAGCACGTCCTATTAATAGCTGTGTCGAGGTTTAAGTGTCCCGCCCTTGTGGCTCTGATGGATCTAGATTTTTTGAGGTGAAGCATATTCATCAAATCTGGGTTTGACATGGCCTTGTATGTTAGGCAAAGGTCACCTCTGAGCAAGCGGTAAGCGACTGAATAGAGCTGGAGTTCTTTCAGTCGGGCAGCATAGGACAGATGTTTGAGACCCTTTATCCTTTTGGTGAGGAACTTTGTGGCCTCTCCAGCTGCTGCAAGTGTCGGGTCAGATACATTCGAATGGGGCATTGTACTCAATCATTGGTCTGATGAGTGATGAGTATAGGGAGACTATGACCTCCCTTGATCTAGATGAGAATCCCTTCATGATAAGGTGGGCAATGTAGAAGGTCTTCCTAACTACTTTAGCTACATGGGTGTCGAATGACAGACTACTATCAACCTGGGTCCCCAGGTCCCTGATAACTTCTTCTGTGCTCAGTGGATTGCCACCTATTTGGTAGCTAGGGGTAACCTTGTTTTTCCCGAAGGGTATGACTATGCATTTTTTGGCATTTAACTTTAGGCCATGGCTCTGGCACCAGTTATCCATTTCTGTGAGACCCTTCTGAAGGATATCTGTGTCAGATGTGTTTTCTACTATGGCGCCCAGTTTGCAGTCATCTGCATCCACATTTGAAAACAATGCTGGCTAATGCATGGCAAATGTATTCCACTCCTTGTTTCTCACTTTGCTTTCTCCATATCTGACAGGGATGTTTGTACAATTGCATGTGTTACCATGACAACAAATACTTACATAAAAATATCTTTGTTTTACTCCTTTTTAATTGTTTCCCTAATCAACTATTTATCATTAATGACACCTGTGACGTCTCACGTTGCTCTTCTAACATTCAATATTTTTCTTCCAAAATCCCTATATTTCCCTACAATTTTCACTGTCAAGTACTTTTAATATGTCACACCCAACCACTCTGTCCTCACTTTTCTCTCTGATACAATCAGCTGTTTCTTTTACCATGATTAACATCTCATTCCACTTCCCATTCTTTACACTAAACACACCATCGAATATTAATTCATCCATCTCCTTCTTTAACATTTTCTAAGCTGTCTTCATAAATAATTTATAATTTGCATTGTCCAAAGTCATTGGCCTCCAGCTATTCAACTCTATCCTCTCCCCTTCTTTATGTATTATTACTTGTATCTTATTTTTTATTATAAAATTCTTAACTGAGTACATCAGGTGTTAGAGACAACTTTTCTTTATACTCCTTTAATACAACTTCTAATTCATTTTATTCAAAATATTCTCTCTCTGGTTACTTTATCAACTCCATTTTTATCCTTTTCACCTTCCATCTCCCGGCGATATTGTAGTTGAGGGCCTCACCAGTTCGATTTGCGCAGAAGTGGGCATGTCGCAAACTGAGTGACAACCCGGTCTGCATATTTAATTTGCTCGTGCATACATGAGATGAAAATCTTAAATGTACACAAACGGCCCATTTCTTCCCTGCCCCTCATAAAAAATATAATGTTAAATTTCATTATTTAATGCAGTTCGGAAACTAAATGTTGTTGGAAAACCGGCGACCATACTTTAGGCTTGTCACCTTTTTAGTTGCCCAGACTGGAACATTTTTGTGGTAAAATGAGATTTTGCAGGACAAACAGTATATCTATCCCATTTCTTTACCACTAGTATTTACTGAGCTGTAGTGCCCCCTCGAGCTAACATGCCGAATACCAGGTGAATATTCATGAAGTCAGTGTGAAGACATCACTATGAATATTCACTTATTATTCAAACAGGAATAAACAATAGCAGATGCCATTTGAATACAGTTTTTGTATGTTGGCAAAAGAGTAAGTTAGGTTCTTTTCGGTGGTCGTGGGTATGGTTTGTCCTGCAAAATCTCATTTCCCATTTTGGAGATGGGGAAGTTGAGAGGTACGATTCATTGTAGACCAACAGGTTAAGTAAGCAGCCATTAGTTATGTGTTTCACATTTTGAGGACTAGTGTTTCCCATTTTGGAGATAGGAGGTTGAGAGGTATGATTAACTGTAGACCGACAGTTTTTTTCCTGGCGATATTGTAGGTGAGGGCCTCACCAGTTCAGTGCACTTTTTCTTCGGTTGTACATTCGGAGGGAATGCATATTCATGAATGACATATCGGGGGGGGGTTGGGGTGGGGCTTGCTATTGCATTTCTTTAGAGGCCCTCACCTACAATATCGCCCATCTCCCTTCCTCCAGGCTCTTTCCTTCATACTTTTTTTTATATCTCTCAATAATATTCATAGTGTCTTTCTGCTTATACCTTATTATCCCCATATTACCTTCTATCATATCCATCTTTCCTTCCATCCTTTTAACCCTTTTCCTAAAAAGGGTGACACATCTTCATTTTTTCCTTTCAAAAATATCTGCCTGTAAATCATCATCTTTGCCCTTTCCCTATTGCACTCACATAATTTTTCTACCTGATTAAATTCCTCATTCCTTTCTTCTAACAATTTCTCACACAGACCCTTTACCCCCTTGTATCACTCTTTCTTTACTCTTCTCTCTTCTCCTTCAACCCAAAATACATTTTATTATACTTTTATTTACATGCCATCCACCAATATAATCAGTCTCTGTAAACTGGTCTCATTGACAAGTGATCCCCCTGTCCAACTTTCACTTCCAGTGTAACCTGCTGTGATGGTTTAGGCTGCCCTCCATGGGTCCACCATACCCATGTGCAGTGCTGGGTTACCCTTTCTATGCAGAGGCAATCTGATATCTAGCCAGAAGTCCTCTTTCTTATCCATCTCCTTATCAGTGTTATACACTTTGTCTACCATCCAAATTCTCATGTCCTCAGGCACAGCACTGAGTGATATTTGCTAGTCAATATACTTGCAGGAATTTCAAATGTGACCTTAATCCACTAACCCATCTATGAAGATAAGTGCTATTTTGTAATATTATGCTCACATTGCCATCTGCCTTTCTTCTATGTTCTCTTCATTTCTGGAATTCACTTGAGATGTGCAAGCAAACATTCTTTAACTTTATCATAATTTAAATAATCAGCATTACTAAGTTTAGAAATTGCATACATTGTTTAACCCACGAGAAAAGGAGTTAAAAACCTCACTCCTTGCTTCTGGCTAACTTACTACTGATTACACATTATTCAAATACCCATGTAAAACTATCAAAATCATCCACCTCTTTATACTGTGGAACACATTTTCTGCTAATGTGGGCCTATACAGTTTTGATATTCTCATCCCCATGTTACAGACGTCTCATGTGAAGGATGATTATCTCTCACTCAGGTGTCACTGTGGCACAGCAGATAGTGTTGTTGCCTCACAACAAAAGGTTCCCTGGTTTGAGTCTTGACTAAGGTGCCTTCTGTCCAGAGTCTGCATGCCTTCCTTGCATTTGCATTGGTTTCTTATGGGTACTTCAGTTTCCTCCCACATTTCAAAGACATGCAGTAGGTGGATTTGATACTCTAAGTTGGCCATAGGTGTGAGTGAGTGTGTGGCATGGATGATCTACCATGGCAGGGCTAGCCACCAGGCGCTGTAAACCTTGGCTCTATATGATTATCACTGTTGAACTGACACCTTGACCCCTTGTACAAAAATGGGAAAAAGGGGTGATGGACTGACAGACACTGGCACTGATTCTCTATTTTCTTATTCTGCATCTAGCTGCTACATTCTCTCATTTGCCACAGCTTGTATACATCTCATCTCATGTGCTAGCCTCTGTCATTCTATGTGGGATTTGAGGTCCTCCAGGGATAGAACAGACTTTCCTTTGTCAGAGTCTTACATACCCACAGTTCCCGCTAGACTGTTTCCGGGCTACGTTCTTTGTACTTATTAATACGCTGCATTCCTTTTGCTGTATAGCCTCTTATTGTCTGTGCCACTAACATTTTAGCATAGTTATCAGAAGAACATATTTGTGTCTGTTCTTAAACTAAACTGACTAGAAAAATAAAATAACTGCTTTGCACAGCAAAACCTCTGTATGTTTTACTTTGCAGCTGAAAGGGTATATGCACACACACCTTTGATAACAAAGCTGCTTTTGGTTGAATTATTGATTTGCAATGTCCTAACCAGTTCTCACCAAAAAATGGGAGACATCTGGCATTGCTGGGGTTAAATACTGCCATTGCCAACCAAATGTCACAGATGGCACCTCTACCACCAATTGTCACAGGACAACTTCCAACCAGTGTGCCATCTGAGCATGTGCAGAACAAGGGCTATAGTCCATGGATCCACTCCAATGATCCAAATAGGTCTGCTGACCACCAAAATGGATAGTGTCTTGAGTAAAGTCACTGGTAACCAACAGGATAAAAAAGCAAAATCACACAGGTCTAATTTCATAACTAGTTCATCAACTGTAATGTAGCCCAACAGCATAAAGGGGATATGCATTACTGTCTTGGCATGGACGTTCCCATCCACACCCAAACCAAGACTACAAAGTGATCACTTACAAAGCTGAGTCTTTGTCCTAGAACCCTGGGACCTTTTCTCACCTCTGCCTTTCTCTCTGTGAACTGCAGTGCCTTCCAGTGCACCTTACTCATGGTAATTGCTTTGTTCAGACACACACACACACACACACACACACACACACACACACACACACACACACACACACACACACACACACACACACACACACACACACACACACTTCCCAAAAAAGGCTAGCAGAATACTTCAATCCTCCCAGTTTTCTTCCTGGCATAGTAGTACTACCACCACTCTGAATATGGCCAAACACCACACACACACCCTTACCTAACCACCCTTAACTTAATAAAAAAAATAACATTCAGTGGGAGTATGCTCAATTGATCAAGCTAAATTAAGGCAGAGCCACAACTTTTCTAACCTACATTGCTAAACAATGATAACCCTCTTCTCAGATAATAACTAACATTAATGCATATATAAAAAATAAAGGCCAGCCACAAGAACTTATACTTGAATAAGTAAAACTTTATTTAAACAGTAAAGAAAACAGTGTTGATGTAGATTAAATATGTGCAGGTTAAGGCAATAAACAGACAATATAAAAATAGCTATAAAGGCAGGAATAGGGAAAGAAGAACTCTAAGCTAGATAAATAAATCTGACTCTGGTTAAAGATACTGAACTATTACTGTTGTAAGCTCCTAACATATGCAAGGCAGAATTTGCAGATAACACTTATATGGAAGTGACATTATCAATATCTTCAACAGGGTCCATGTCAGATGGACGAAAGCACAGTTAACCGATGACCACATCAACGAGATGACTTCACCAACAGAATGAATCCCCAACAACGGTGAGTAGTGCAGACTGGGAGTTAGTCCCATTCCCTCACTGTAGTGCGATCTCAGAGTTGGTATATTTAAGTAGGGGGGGTGTGGGGTGCAGGGGGGCTTGTCCCCATTTTATGCATGTTTTAATGTGGTTTTCAAGTATATTAAGAAAACGGGAATGTATTCCGTTTCCTAAGACATTGACTTACTATTGTCGGGGATTTGTCCTGTCTGCGAAGTCGTCTCGTTGATGTGGTCATCGGTTAACTGAGCTTTCATCTATCTGACATGGACCCCTTCAACAGGGTACATGTCAGATGGACGAAAGCACAGTTAACCGATGACCACATCAACGAGATGACTTCGCCGACAGAATGAATCCCTGACAACGGTGAGTAGTGCAGACTGGGAGTTAGTCCCATTCCCTCACTGTAGTGTGATCTCGGAGTTGATATATTTAAGTAGGGTGAACGTGGGGGGATTCGTCCTGTCGGCGAAGTCATCTCATTGATGTGGTCGTCGTTTAACTGAGCTTTCGTCCATCTGACATGGACCCCTTCAACAAGACAAAGACAGTTCCTTGGTTTCATTTCTAAATGCATATATCTCAGTTCATTATTCTGTTCCCACACAGATCCAGGGGTAATCTGATTACATAACTTATTTTCCACAGAAAAGCAGGTGTTATTACATTACAGATTGCATTTGTTTCTTTCCCACACAAACATGTAGGAAACTAGTTCTTCCATACTTACAAACTAATAACCACTAACATGATTTTATGTTTGAATAATAATGACTGTTTATTTCACAGTTTTAGCAATCTGGTACTCTGAAGTACACTTTAACTGCATTTTATGACCTTTGAATTTCCTGGCACAGGAAAGCAAGAAGGTACATTTCTACTTAAAATACAAGTTTTATGCATTTTTGTCTTTTCACCTACTGTTCTATTTACAGAGAAAAGCTCAGAAAGCTAGACACATTTTCATGATCGTCATCACCACCATCATTAGCTTCTTTTTTCCCATGCTTACATGAGACCAGAGTTTTGTATCAACTGTTGCCACTTCTCTCTGTCCAGCCAGTCTCCTACCTTTCAAACCCAACAGTTGCCAGTCAATAAATGCAATATAACTGGTGAAAAATGAGTAGCTGGTTCCAAGGAAAGAGACAGAAAATACCAAAACTATCATTTATTGGTACATCAGGTTAAACGCTTTCATCTATCCTCCATAGACTTCTTCAGAACACCATTTCTCAAACTAACAGCCTTTAAATAGTAGTAAGTAATTCAAATTATCCAATCCTGTGATACACCAATTTGATCTCATGAATATTAATTTCATGGATACTGAATGACTCATCCTGACATGGATTCTCTTAACACAACAACCATTTAAAATCATGAAAATACATAGTAAAATAACTAAACAGTTATATTACTGTTTACGCATGATGTACAATTCGTAATATTCAATAATAAAATTACATTATAAAATAAAAGTAAAAACTTAAAAATGTTAAAAATACAACTTTTAGTTGTGTCTCACAATAAACACACAAAACTGTGGGAAACTTGTAGCTCGATGAGTATAATCAACTTGGAACAACACCTACCCTACTATTAATATTACTTTTTTCTTACCCATTCTAGGCCCTTAACAGGGGCTTGGTGGGAATACAATCATTTAATCCGGGGTAAGTGGCTGCATTTAATAATATTTGCCACTTCACTTCTCTTTCCCCCAATATACCTTTCATGTCACCTCCTCTAGGATTACTTTTTACACACTCTACAATTGCAAACTTGAAAATGTTACAAGTCTCACTATCCCTAATATGCCTATATAGGGCATTATTAGTATCTTGCTTTCTTATACAATAAAGATGGTCATATATTCGGTTTCTTAACCTCATCTCAGTTTTTCCTACGTAGAAACACAGACATTTTGTATAGATGGCTAGATAAATCACAAACTGGGTCTGACAGTTGCCCTTTTTGAACCTTACTGTTGTTTTGTTGATATTGTCTATAGTGTGGGTGTGCTCTTCATATATGGCACAACACTGATTACAGTGTCCACATTTGCTTGTACCTACAGAATTTGTAACGTTATTTCTATCACTATTTTGGATTTTTCTTTTTAAATTCTTTCCAGTTTTGTATACAAAAAGGGGTTCAGTTCCCAGTTTATTATGCACTCCGTCATCACACCACAAAATATTCCAATTTTTCTGTATAATACTTTTGACCTTGTTTACATAAGGGTTGAACCCCAATATACAGGCCCTGTTATATTTCTTATTTTGATTACTATTAGTAGTCTCTTCATTCATCTCCATAGCCACACCCAATAAGGGTTTGTACTTTTTCCCCTATTCTCTAATAACATACACTGTAACATCACTAATAAGTTCACTGGGGTACCCCCTTTCTCTAAACATGTTTCCTATATGGTCAATTTCTTTAACCATCTCCGAATAGTCCAATGTCATCTGGGCTGCTCTTATACATTGCCCTTAATTATACTTTTCTTTTTTTTCCATGGATGATTACTGGAAAATTCCAAGTATGTGTTACTAAAGGTATCTTTTCTATATATCTTTGACCTAAAACCTTTACTCGTAGTATATATATATATATATATATATATATATATATATATATATATATATATATATATGTGTATCAAGATATGATATACCTCTTTTGTGACATTTGTGGGTAAATTTTAAGTATGGGCTGGAAGTGTTAAGATATTCTAAAAATAATACTATTTCGTCCATGGTACCAGCCCACAATATAAATATATCGTCCAAAAATCTGATGTAACAACTAATGAACTGGTACCATTGATTGCTGAACATGTATTCATCCTCCCAATCTAACAGGACAAGGTTTGCAAACATAGGGGCACATGCGGCCCCCATAGCAACACCTCAGGTCTGTCTGTAATGTTCACCATCATAATATATATAATTATTATCCAGCATAATATGTTCACCAATCAATGGTACCAGTTCATTTAATATTAATACTTAGTACTGCTGTACAAAGTTGCTGTAAACAGATAATGTACAGAACACACATTTTGTTAAAAAACATATCATGAAAATCAATTTAGTGGCACTGTATCAAAATTAAAACTGAATTTTGACTACAGTGCACATCTCTGGTTTATGTTTTTGCACAGGAAGTATCTTACTATAGCAGAAGAGGCACAACATGGGGTATAAGAATTGCCTCATGCTCACAGAAGATAAATTCCTTACTAACAAGACCTTTAATATCTTTGAGAGGTACAAGAACATCAGGAATATTGATGCTAGGAGACTTCCTAGATTACTTCAGACTGAGGAACATGTTGATTAGAGCTCTCCCAATGTGAAAACTGAAGAACTGTTAAAAAAATAATTTACTTATTGGCTAGTAATTACATTGTCTGGATGTCAGAAAATAATAGTTTTTGAAAAAGTAAGGAAAATCAGCTGGAAAACAAGATAAAGCTCTGGCCAGGATGAACCTCACTGATGTTCTGCAAAAAGCTGTTCAAGTTGCAGCTTTAGAACAGGATATTGTTCCAGTAACTTCGAGGGAAAAAAATAATCAAATTAATTCAGAGGTGCTTAAAATAAGTGAAACAAAGAAGAAATATATAAAGTAAAATTACAAAAGGCTGAAAAAGAATAGAAGAAGCTTTACGTAGTCACTCAGATGAGCTGATAACACTGCAAAAATCAGAGACTGATATGAAGAAATGACTGGTAGAATACGAGCCTTTCTAAAAAGAAATGTTTCAAAAAGTATTAGAGCTAAAAGACAAAGCACGCAGAAAAAAATTGAGGTTGTTTGCTAAGCCAGAGAAACTGGAAGGAGTGGACTGTATTGATTTTATGAAAGTGCAAATAAGCACAGTAATATTTGTTGAGGGCCAGCACATTGTGTGCTTGCTCTAAATCTGGCCATTAACTGAGACTATTAATAATGATGTAATCATGTCAAAACAAAGTGCTGTTCCTGGCAAAACTGTGGAGAAGGGAAAGGTATTAAAAACAAAGAACACCAGAGTGTTTGTGGAAAATGGCTATTTATGGTGCAGCAGGCAAAAGAAAAACAAGTTTTAGTCAGACAATCAGGGGATGTTGAGAAGTAAGTGAGATACTCAAGTTGTTATTTCCATTTCTTTATAAATTATTTTTCCTGGAGTATTGAAGACATTTTTGGAAGAAGAATAGTCTACGGAGGAATTGAAAAAAATTTAGTCAACAAAGAGTGAGTCAGTTTGTTGAGGGGGACTTTCCTTCTCAGTATTCTGTCAGTAAGAACACAGAAAGAGAGAGAGAGAAAAAAAAACTTTGCCAGTTGAATCATTTCAGTTGTTCCAAAGGAAAATGGTTGAGCAAATGAAAATCCAGGTGTTGAGCAGAATAATCAGGAGCATCTTAGACTCAAACCAGAGATAGGCATTGGGAGATCACAGTGATCAGGAAGAAAAACAACAGCAATGTAAATTTAGTTAATAAGTAAGATAACTATAAACCTTTAATCCCAGTAAATGTGGTTTAGGCATGTGAATTGTGGTTTTGCACTAAGAAATAGATACAAAAGACTGGAAGTTTGTTGACAATGTAACTGGTAGGTGAATTGTAAAGTGTAAACCCAAATTTATGTCATTAATGTTTAGTACACTAAATGCAATGAATAAGTGACTGTAAATAAAAGGTTTTATTTTTATTATTTGTATACAAATTTCCTGATGTAAATTGCACACTTGCTTGTAAAGAGTTCTTTATAGTATGCCATTACAGATATTTAAATTGCAAGGTAGGACTGAGTACTGAATGTGCTAGTAGTATTAAGGTCAGGAAGTACTCTTGCCTGGTCATGATGAATCCCAGCATTACATTGCAACAAGAAGAAAAAGGCAGGAAAGAAGCATGTTAAAGTTAATATAATACTGTGATCTTTGACTGTTGAGGGGAGAAGCAAGTTAAAGTTAATGTAATATTTTTTATCTTTGGTTGCTGGGGAAATGGGAACATGAATGTGCACTGATCGTGTTATATACCGAAAAAGAAGATAGTAATAACTTTAATGTTTTACAGATATGTTTATCTTGATTAATGTTTTTAGCTTAAGGTACAGACTTTTTAGTAGAAAACATAAAGAACAAAAGAAAATGATGAAAATGTGAACATGGTAGTTCTTTCTTACATTTGCAAATTAACTAGTTGAGGTATTCCCACTAACACCTGCTTTTGACTTAAGACAAGCAGCCTGCAGGTTCAGGCAATTAATCATGACAGGTCTAAACAGTGTGCTCTGAGTGACTTTTTTCTGTGGATATTGGAGGTGTGATCTAGTTGACTTTTAAAGGGATATTTGGTAAAAGCTCAATGAAAATAAAATGTAAAGCGAGAAATTAAATTTGCAAAGTAACTAGTTGAGGTCTTCCCACTATCACCTGCTTTTGACTGAAGACAAGTAGCCTGCAGGTGCAATTATTTGGTCATGAGAGGTCTAAACAATGTGCTCTGAGTGATTTTTTGTGGTTGTTCGGGTGTGATCTAATTAACTTTTAAAATGATATTTTGTAGCAGTTCAATGAACATAAAATGTAAAGTGAGAGATGAAATTTAAAACTGTGGGAAGTAACTACTTTTACAAGTGATTGCCTCCACAGCAGCCTGAGAATGATAACAAATGAAATATAACACTAAAAAATGAGCACAAAAAAAAAACATAAGCGATGGGAGTTCTTTCTTGTGCTTGTCAATTAATTAGCTGGAATTTTTCCACTAGCACTTTCTTTTGACTGATGACAATCTCCCTGCAAGCGCAGAAAATTATGATAGATCTGAACACTGTGGTTTGAGTGACGTTTTTCTGTGGTTCTGCAAGGTAGAATGTAGTTCAGTGAAAATAAAAAGCAAAGTAAGAAATGTTTTGAAAGTGTGGAAAGTAAGTAGTTACAAGCAATTGCCTCCTCAGCAGCTGTAGTACCTTAATGCATTATATATAACAGTATACAATTTAGTTATTTTGTTTAAAGTTAGCTGGTGTACTTTTCAAAAGGCTAAACATTGTTTTCTGAAAGTGCGTAAATTGCTTTTTCACATCTGGGAGAGGAAGAGATATAAGATAAGAACAGATCACAAGTTGTGTATGTTGTAACACAGACTCTGACATGCACCTTAGTCTGGCTACCCTTAACTTTAGAATAAGTAATACATGTGAATAGAAACCTTAATTTGGAGGGATAGATATCCCTTTTGAGATGTATACATAGTTTTGTATATCTTCTGTGAGTTAAAGGGGATATTTTTTGAAAATGTATTTATCTTTTTTTTTTTTGCTTCTTGAGTGTTTTATGGAAGTAAAAAATCTAGGAAAATGTGTCATGGTTTCAGAGATGAGAAAAGGTGACTATATACAAGATCTGCCTGCCAATCAGTAGTGTGTGAATATAAGCTGCAAAATGTAAACATATGTTCAAAAGAACTATCTATAATATGGGGGAATAAGAGTTTTTTTTTTTATCAAAATGGCTGTTTTCTCGATATTAAAATGAAGTGTAAATGGCCTTACATCTATAGACAAAAATCAAAGAGTGGAACAAAGAAGCAAAGGCTAGGAAACAACGTGTAGGAATAATCCACAAGTCAAATAGCGTAGAAAAAATTTATTACCGCTTTCGTCATGGGACTTCTTCAGAATACTTAATCACATAAAAACACAACCCTTAAATAATACTGTTAATTAAACAATCAAACAATTAATGCAAAGTCTAAAACCATTTAAAGCAAACCTGCATATTATAAGAACAGAGAACCTGTGTTTTCCTTTTTAATGTCCAACTTGCCATTTTTTAGAAAGCATTTGATGTTTATCATGCCATTTAAGCCTGGACTCTTGTCAGATTTTAAACGAATTTGCCACATGGCTTCCTTCTGTTCAATAAAATTCTTAAAATCTCCCCCCCTCCCATCTGAGTGACATACTTCTAAGACAGAAAATAAAAATTTCTTAAAATTAACACAAATTAAGGAGTGCTTAAATAAAGCATTAGTGTCTTTGTGAGTGTTGATGTCATACACGTGCTCACGAATACGTGTTTTTAAAGATCTGGTCGTCATTCCGACATAAAATGCTGGACAGGTACTGCAAAGACCAATATATACTACCCCACTGGTGTTACAATCAACATATTGGGGTACCTGGAAAGTTTGGTCAATATTTTCAAGGGCTATCAAAGGCCCCACAGAGAGAAACCTACAGACATTACAATTGTAGCAGGGGAAAACACCTTTCTTGTTGTTTTTGCTTAACTGCTTTTTATTGCTTTCAAGAGCTTTTTTAACATTATAGGTGTTCCTAAAGACAAAAGCTGGTTTTTCTCCCAGTACTTTTGAAATATCCCTGTTACCTCTAATGATCTTCCAGTTACGCTGTATTGCTTTCTTGATAGCTGAGCCATCTATACTCAAACCCAAAGAGCACACTGGACCAGCTGCGTAGGTGTTGGTATGAGTGTTCAAACCTAAAACTGTTGGTAACATATTAACCTTATTGTTCAAAATAGGTGGATAATGTGTTTGTCTTTTACTCAAAACCAAACTAATGAGGTCATCTAACAACATACTGGGATATCCCCTGTTTAAAAATAATTTTTTAATAAACATAAATTCTTGATGTAAATCAATATCACTTGATGTCATACGACATGCCCTGATGAGCTGCCCTTTTGGAATGTTTTTGACAGTGTGACTCTGATGAGCACTATCAAAATGGAGGTAGTTATTGGTAAAAGTCTCCTTTCGAAATATCTTACTATTAAACCTTTTTTCCAAAGGGTCCCATCGCAGGGCAACATCCAAAAATTTGATTTGTAAGCCTACATCCCATAATGTAAACTTAAGAAAGCTGTTCTGTTTGTTGATCTCCTGTACCATTTCTTTAACTGTGTCACTATCCCCCTCAATGATAAAAAACAAATCATCAACAAATCTAGTATATAGTAAGGTGTGGAATTTAGTACCCAATGATGTTAAAAAATTCTCTTCCCACCACGTCATAACCAAATTGGCGTAGGAAGGAGCTGCTGTGGACCCCATGGCTACTCCCCTTTTTTGTCTGTAGTAACAGTCACCGAAAAGGAAAAAATTATGATAAAGTAAAATCTCAAGAAACCGGCAAATAGTGGAAATCTGACCTGTACTAAACTGACTATTTTTACTTAAGTGTTAAGTGTTAGTTAATTAAGTGTTAGTTAAGTGGAAGTGTTAAGATATTCTAAAAATAATACTATTTCGTCCATGGTACCAGCCCACAATATAAATATATCGTCCAAAAATCTGATGTAACAACTAATGAACTGGTACCATTGATTGCTGAACATGTATTCATCCTCCCAATCTAACAGGACAAGGTTTGCAAACATAGGGGCACATGCGGCCCCCATAGCAACACCTCAGGTCTGTCTGTAATGTTCACCATCATAATATATATAATTATTATCCAGCATAATATGTTCACCAATCAATGGTACCAGTTCATTTAATATTAATACTTAGTACTGCTGTACAAAGTTGCTGTAAACAGATAATGTACAGAACACACATTTTGTTAAAAAACATATCATGAAAATCAATTTAGTGGCACTGTATCAAAATTAAAACTGAATTTTGACTACAGTGCACATCTCTGGTTTATGTTTTTGCACAGGAAGTATCTTACTATAGCAGAAGAGGCACAACATGGGGTATAAGAATTGCCTCATGCTCACAGAAGATAAATTCCTTACTAACAAGACCTTTAATATCTTTGAGAGGTACAAGAACATCAGGAATATTGATGCTAGGAGACTTCCTAGATTACTTCAGACTGAGGAACATGTTGATTAGAGCTCTCCCAATGTGAAAACTGAAGAACTGTTAAAAAAATAATTTACTTATTGGCTAGTAATTACATTGTCTGGATGTCAGAAAATAATAGTTTTTGAAAAAGTAAGGAAAATCAGCTGGAAAACAAGATAAAGCTCTGGCCAGGATGAACCTCACTGATGTTCTGCAAAAAGCTGTTCAAGTTGCAGCTTTAGAACAGGATATTGTTCCAGTAACTTCGAGGGAAAAAAATAATCAAATTAATTCAGAGGTGCTTAAAATAAGTGAAACAAAGAAGAAATATATAAAGTAAAATTACAAAAGGCTGAAAAAAGAATAGAAGAAGCTTTACGTAGTCACTCAGATGAGCTGATAACACTGCAAAAATCAGAGACTGATATGAAGAAATGACTGGTAGAATACGAGCCTTTCTAAAAAGAAATGTTTCAAAAAGTATTAGAGCTAAAAGACAAAGCACGCAGAAAAAAATTGAGGTTGTTTGCTAAGCCAGAGAAACTGGAAGGAGTGGACTGTATTGATTTTATGAAAGTGCAAATAAGCACAGTAATATTTGTTGAGGGCCAGCACATTGTGTGCTTGCTCTAAATCTGGCCATTAACTGAGACTATTAATAATGATGTAATCATGTCAAAACAAAGTGCTGTTCCTGGCAAAACTGTGGAGAAGGGAAAGGTATTAAAAACAAAGAACACCAGAGTGTTTGTGGAAAATGGCTATTTATGGTGCAGCAGGCAAAAGAAAAACAAGTTTTAGTCAGACAATCAGGGGATGTTGAGAAGTAAGTGAGATACTCAAGTTGTTATTTCCATTTCTTTATAAATTATTTTTCCTGGAGTATTGAAGACATTTTTGGAAGAAGAATAGTCTACGGAGGAATTGAAAAAAATTTAGTCAACAAAGAGTGAGTCAGTTTGTTGAGGGGGACTTTCCTTCTCAGTATTCTGTCAGTAAGAACACAGAAAGAGAGAGAGAGAAAAAAAAACTTTGCCAGTTGAATCATTTCAGTTGTTCCAAAGGAAAATGGTTGAGCAAATGAAAATCCAGGTGTTGAGCAGAATAATCAGGAGCATCTTAGACTCAAACCAGAGATAGGCATTGGGAGATCACAGTGATCAGGAAGAAAAACAACAGCAATGTAAATTTAGTTAATAAGTAAGATAACTATAAACCTTTAATCCCAGTAAATGTGGTTTAGGCATGTGAATTGTGGTTTTGCACTAAGAAATAGATACAAAAGACTGGAAGTTTGTTGACAATGTAACTGGTAGGTGAATTGTAAAGTGTAAACCCAAATTTATGTCATTAATGTTTAGTACACTAAATGCAATGAATAAGTGACTGTAAATAAAAGGTTTTATTTTTATTATTTGTATACAAATTTCCTGATGTAAATTGCACACTTGCTTGTAAAGAGTTCTTTATAGTATGCCATTACAGATATTTAAATTGCAAGGTAGGACTGAGTACTGAATGTGCTAGTAGTATTAAGGTCAGGAAGTACTCTTGCCTGGTCATGATGAATCCCAGCATTACATTGCAACAAGAAGAAAAAGGCAGGAAAGAAGCATGTTAAAGTTAATATAATACTGTGATCTTTGACTGTTGAGGGGAGAAGCAAGTTAAAGTTAATGTAATATTTTTTATCTTTGGTTGCTGGGGAAATGGGAACATGAATGTGCACTGATCGTGTTATATACCGAAAAAGAAGATAGTAATAACTTTAATGTTTTACAGATATGTTTATCTTGATTAATGTTTTTAGCTTAAGGTACAGACTTTTTAGTAGAAAAACATAAAGAACAAAAGAAAATGATGAAAATGTGAACATGGTAGTTCTTTCTTACATTTGCAAATTAACTAGTTGAGGTATTCCCACTAACACCTGCTTTTGACTTAAGACAAGCAGCCTGCAGGTTCAGGCAATTAATCATGACAGGTCTAAACAGTGTGCTCTGAGTGACTTTTTTCTGTGGATATTGGAGGTGTGATCTAGTTGACTTTTAAAGGGATATTTGGTAAAAGCTCAATGAAAATAAAATGTAAAGCGAGAAATTAAATTTGCAAAGTAACTAGTTGAGGTCTTCCCACTATCACCTGCTTTTGACTGAAGACAAGTAGCCTGCAGGTGCAATTATTTGGTCATGAGAGGTCTAAACAATGTGCTCTGAGTGATTTTTTGTGGTTGTTCGGGTGTGATCTAATTAACTTTTAAAATGATATTTTGTAGCAGTTCAATGAACATAAAATGTAAAGTGAGAGATGAAATTTAAAACTGTGGGAAGTAACTACTTTACAAGTGATTGCCTCCACAGCAGCCTGAGAATGATAACAAATGAAATATAACACTAAAAAATGAGCACAAAAAAAAAACATAAGCGATGGGAGTTCTTTCTTGTGCTTGTCAATTAATTAGCTGGAATTTTTCCACTAGCACTTTCTTTTGACTGATGACAATCTCCCTGCAAGCGCAGAAAATTATGATAGATCTGAACACTGTGGTTTGAGTGACGTTTTTCTGTGGTTCTGCAAGGTAGAATGTAGTTCAGTGAAAATAAAAAGCAAAGTAAGAAATGTTTTGAAAGTGTGGAAAGTAAGTAGTTACAAGCAATTGCCTCCTCAGCAGCTGTAGTACCTTAATGCATTATATATAACAGTATACAATTTAGTTATTTTGTTTAAAGTTAGCTGGTGTACTTTTCAAAAGGCTAAACATTGTTTTCTGAAAGTCGTAAATTGCTTTTTCACATCTGGGAGAGGAAGAGATATAAGATAAGAACAGATCACAAGTTGTGTATGTTGTAACACAGACTCTGACATGCACCTTAGTCTGGCTACCCTTAACTTTAGAATAAGTAATACATGTGAATAGAAACCTTAATTTGGAGGGATAGATATCCCTTTTGAGATGTATACATAGTTTTGTATATCTTCTGTGAGTTAAAGGGGATATTTTTTGAAAATGTATTTATCTTTTTTTTTTTTGCTTCTTGAGTGTTTTATGGAAGTAAAAAATCTAGGAAAATGTGTCATGGTTTCAGAGATGAGAAAAGGTGACTATATACAAGATCTGCCTGCCAATCAGTAGTGTGTGAATATAAGCTGCAAAATGTAAACATATGTTCAAAAGAACTATCTATAATATGGGGGAATAAGAGTTTTTTTTTTTATCAAAATGGCTGTTTTCTCGATATTAAAATGAAGTGTAAATGGCCTTACATCTATAGACAAAAATCAAAGAGTACTGGATTATATTAAAAAATGTAGTGCAGATAGCAATATTTTAAGATATGCACGTGGATGGAAATAGCCTTGTAAATTTAGCAAAGAAAAGATTTCAAGGTTGACATTCAGCAGAATACCAGGGACAAAGGAACATCAAAGTGATAATATCAATTGCAACAAGGGTCCCACAAGTGATAGAAGAGGAAGAAGGAGAAGAAGAAGAAGACGAAGGTCAGTAAGGGTCGATTTGTAGCAAGGAAGGAGGATTAGCATGTATTTATATTAAAACTACTGTTATGAAGCTTAAGAGAATTTTGGTAGAAACAATATCAGCAAGGGATATTATTTATGGGTGAAAACTGGAACCTGATTTACCATACTGAAGATACATCAAGGGGACATATAAGAGAAATATAACAACAGCAGATCCATTCTGAATACATATATGGGACACAGGCAGAATTTCGATATTATTCTCTAAGATGCAATAACTGGACTAATTAGATATATATTTCATAGTAGCATGTATCTTTAAGTGAAATTTTGAGATCCGTCCAATAATGATAGCAGCTCATGCACAAATAAAAACTAAGATAAAGATGAAGACAGGTGGTAGGATGCACACTGTGAGAAAGACAAAGAATGAGGACATAAGAGCAGAAGCTGAAATAGCTCCAACTGCAGAAAAGGTCAAAGAGAACAGATTATTGTGGTTCAGACACATGTGCAGGAAAGCAGAAGACAACATGGCAAAGAAGATTTGGGACAGAAAGGAAGAAGGCAAGAGGAAACAAGGGTATCCAGTGAAGAGTTGGGTGTATTGTGTGAGAGAAGACCTGAGACAGTCAGCCATGAGTGTTAAAGAAGGTAGGAGAGTAGCATTCAATAGAGAGAGAGAGAGAGAGAGAGAGAGAGATGCTGACAGCTGACACCCTGATCCCATGTACAAAATGAAAAAATGGTGTTGATGATGATAATAAAGGTGACAGGTAATGATATAAAAATGAAACATTGGCACTCCATTGGTTATTTGCTAAAAAGAATAGAAATTAAGAAATATGTAGTCGGCATAATTTGAGAGTTAACAGAGAAGATATGAATTACTTCAGAATGGATGGCTAGTGAGTGGGATAAAGTAAAAATGTACTTTAAAAGCATGGTATAAAATAAGAGAGAAAGAGATATGGGAAAGAAGAAATATGATTTTTTAGAGGGAGTTGACAAAGATTAAACTATTGTAGAAGAACGGGAATCTAACAGAACAAGAAGTGGAATAACTACAGAATACTGAAGGAAAAATGAGTATTTGGACAGCAAGTGTGAGATACAAAAGATTGGTGTTAAGCAGCTCCATTTTGGTCACAAATCTAGAGCACAAACACATTTAGCAGGATGTGCTAAGTTCAATGACTTAGGAAATAGACAGGTAGAAGAAAGTGCAGCCAGACTATTGAGGTATTAGCAATCTAACCATCTATCAGTCCAAGCATGGATCCATCCACAACATTGTTTAAAGGTATTTTGGACATTTATATGAACATTTGTGTAAATCAGAGGCATGAAGGTTGCAAATGGAAATGCTTCAGAAAAGATTTATTATGTCAAGGTTAGAAGAAAATGAGGCTCAACAATTAATAGCTAAGATAAGAGATGAAATCAAAAGAGTGATGTATAAGCAATCAACTGGGAAGCTTCCAGGAATAGACAGCATTCCTGTGAATATTTAGAAATTAGGATGGAAAAGAGTAATACAAATCTGTAAGCCTTTGTTCGACAAAATTTAAAAAAAGTGTATAAAAACATTCAAACTGTCATGACCGAACTCCTTAAAAGCAGTTCAATAGCAGATACAATTCACAAAGGGTTGAGCACTTTTGTCAAAACCTGACATCATCAGAACCACCAATGTGAAGTTAAAGTTACATTTTATACTCAAAAAACCCACCAAGGAACACACACCCCTTCAAATCAACCAATCAATGTATACCAATACAAATAATGAATACAATTCCAGACAACCTATCACCTTAATAAAGCCTTTTAGAAAAAAAAAATTAAAGCTTTTTGAAAAAAACTTTTGAAAAAAAAACTACCTAAAGATGTCAAAAAAGGCTTTCCAAATAAGAAGTCTTAACACATATTTGCTCTCTTTTTCAGTTCACTAGTTATAGAGATATTTTAATTTAAGCCAGGATATTTTTTGGCATTGAAATGCAACTGCCAGAGCATCTCACATTGTAATGAATAATTATCCAGTCTTTGGGAAATGCTCCAATTCTTACTTGTTCCAAAACTTGAAACGTAAAGTGTTGAAACCCTGGAAAATTACTAGAATGTCTAGCCAAACCACTCCTGTTGTCATTCTTCCGAGTACTATAAAGGTGCTGGTATATCCTTTTATTGAGAGAGTTGACAGTCTTCCCAGTATTAAATGCTATGCAAGAATCACATATAGCAAGATATACACCTCTCTCAGAACTGCAGTTAAATCTACCACCACTCTTAACCTGGCTCAATCTAGTTGACCAAATCCCTTCCACAGAGGTGCAAATGTGCAGACATTGGTTACAACAACCGTATTTTCTAGTAACAAGTGGATATAACAGGCCACCTGTTGACCTTTCAAGCAATAATGTGATATTATTTTTTTTTTAAAAGTAAAGCTGGGGAAAGGAGAAAAATGTTTGTTAATATCCAAGTTGTTGGATAACAAACGCCAATTCCTATTAATGATATTCTGAATGTCCCCAGCATTCAAAGAAGAGTGCAAAACCATATTTCTGCTGTAATTAAATGTTTTATTTTGTCCCAGAGTCCCAACAGTCATTTGGTCCAAACCAGAAAGAATAATCAGGGAGTAGCGGTCCCTTCTTTGTGCCCATACTTTGTCTTGGAGCTGCTCATGTAAAGATAACAGGTAACCCTGTTAAGAAACATCTTCTTTAGTGTCCCAAACTGTTCCAAGCAATACTCATTAACTGATGTCAACCTTGAAAGTCTAATCAGTTGACTTTTAACCACCCCTTTCTTTTGATGAAAGGGGTGACAGCTGTCAAAATACAGGAAAGCATTAAAATGGGTAGGTTTATGGTATATTTGAGTCATAACAAACAGCATTTCCTATTAATGATATTCTGAATTCTGATATTTCCTCAAAACCGAGGTGGAATCCTTCAAAGCCCCCGGGCCTGTGGAAAATACGGCCCAGACCACAGAATCCTTTATAAACGCATTCTATGAACACCTTCAGGAATGCATGGATCATGCAATCCCAAACAAACCAAGACCCAATCCTCCAAAGGCAGGCGTCCTGTCTGGTGGACCCCAGCCATAAACAAACTATATAATAGAAGGCGGAAGCTACTACATGATAGAGCAAAATCCCAAAAAGGGAAGGCATCTCTGATCAGTATTAGCAAAAAACTACGGACACTTATAAAATCGTCTAAGGCCAGCTTCGAGAGACAAATTGCACAGGACACTAAGGATAATCACAAGGCTTTTTTTAGTTATGTTAGAAACCTGGGTGGGAATTCCTCGATATGCTCAGAATTAGTCCAAAATGACAAAAAATACACTGAACCCACAGACATTGCCAACATCCTAGCTGACAGGTTCAGCACAAACGTCTCCCCCCCTTCCCCACCAAAAGGGCAAATATCTATCCCAGCAGAATGCTGCCCCCCTGACATCTCAGATCCTCAGGTAAGAGCCGGCCTCTCCAAAGCAAAAAACACAGCATCAATGGGACCAGACGGTGTCCAGGGCTGCGTCCTACATGAACTCCAAGAAGAGCTAAACCCAAACATAAAACTACTCTTCAATCTCAGCCTTACTACAGGATATGTACCCAAAGAGTGGTGTACAGCAACAGTGGTCCCTCTCCACAAAGGTGGTGCCTCAATGGACCCTGGCAACTATCTCCCCATAAACCTGACTAGCTTGGTCTGCAAAGCTATGGAAAGGATCATCATGGACCTCATAAATAAAGATATTGGGGACCTACAGACACTGGATCCTACCCAGTTCAGCTTTGTTAAGGGCAGATCCTGCCTCTTAAACTTGGTCGATTTCTTTGAAACAGTCACCAAGGCCATTGATGAGGGGAAGGTGGTCCACACAGCCTACCTGGACCTCGCAAAAGCCTTCGATACAATACCCCACTCGGGCATTATAGATAAGCTCACCAGCTTAAACATAAACCCCTATGTCACTAGATGGGTTGCAAACTGGCTCAAGGACAGAACCCACATGGTTAGAATTGCTGGAGCCATGTCAGACTCCAAACCAGTTACAAGTGGCATCCCACAAGGCTCAGTCCTGGGACCTCTCTTGTTCGGTATATATTTCTTGGAGGTACAGGCCAACATGGAAGGACTGTGGCTGACCAAGTTTGCAGATGACTGCAAACTGGGCGCCATAATCGACTCTCCAGCCGACACAAGCATCCTACAAAAGGGCCTCATAGAAACAGACAACTGGTGCCAGAGCCATGGCCTCAAGCTAAATGCCAAAAAGTGTATAGTCATCCCCTTCGGCAAAAACAAAGTGCCCACAAATTACCACATAGATTGTAATCCATTAAGTACGGAAGAAGTCATTTGGGACCTGGGGACCCAAGTTGATAGCAATCTCTCATTCGACAACCACGTGGCCAAAGTGGTTAGAAAATCATTTTATATAGCCCACCTAATCATGAAGGGATTCACATCTAGATCAGGGGAGGTCATCATGCCTCTTTACTCATCCCTCATCAGGCCCATAATTGAGTACAATGCCCCTTTTGGGATGTACCTTACCAGACACCTGCAGCAACTGGAAAGACCCCAAAAGTACCTCACCAAGAGGATCAAATGGCTCAAACAGATGCCATATGCTGCCCGGTTAAAGAAACTCCAGCTCTACTCAGTGGCATACCGCCTGCTCAGAGGCGATCTGTGCCTGACGTATAAAGCCATGTCCAACCCGGAATTAATGGACATGCTACACCTCAGAAAATCCAAATCCCATCGAGCTACACGCTCGAGAGACTTGAACCTCAGCACTGAAATAAATAAGACATGCTGGAGGGACAGATTCATAACCCAGAGGCTCCCTTCACTCTGGAATAAAATTCCAGTCCAGGTTAGGCAGAGTCCCTCATTGACTCTCTTCAAGAGGAATCTTGATGAGTGGATGGGAGATCGTAGATTTACTCCGGGTATCACTTCTGTGTCACTGTTAGACAGAGGCACAGTATACTGACCTCGAAAAAGGGCATAGCAAAATTCATTTAAAATGGGTGGCGAAAGTCAAACACACTCTGGCTAGGCTTGTAAATGTCCTAGGGCAGATAGCCTAGTATGAACCTATGAACCTATAAAACCCCCATCAGGGGATATGGAAATCTCAACATCCAAGTAATTATTTTTTTCTTTGTTAATAATGGATGTAAATTAAAGAAAAGAGGTACTAGTCTGCAAGAGCTTAAAAAATTCTGAAAACTCATCCATTGAGCCTTCGCAAATAATCAACAAATTATCTAAATAACAAAAATAACCTCTGCAGCTCTTGTATTCTGGGTACTTGAACACGTACTCAAGCTCCCACCACAGCAGGACTGCATTTACAAACAGGGGAGCACATGCAGCCCACATTGCCACACCAGAAATCTGCTTATAGAACTCTCTGTTAAATGACAAAAAGTTATTACAAAGCACCATCTCCATAAGGTCCAGTACCAGCTGTGTCCCTGTGATATTCAAACCACCGAATCTTGTCACAACCTTACCAAACCAATCCAAACCAGTATCCAAGGGGATGACCATAAACAAACTTTGAATTTTACATGTCACAAATAAAACAGCTTCTCCTAGGTACACATCTCTTAATTTATTAACCAAGTCCCAAGAGTCCTTAACTATATCAGGGAATGGAACAAAAAGGTTCTTCAACTTGAAAGCAATGAATTTAGCTAGAGGATCTGTTACTGAACTGCATCCGTAAGCATGGATCAAAAACACTGGAATGAATTTTAGGAATTGCAAAAATCCTGGGAATCACAGGATGTTCTACCCTAAGAAATTCATGTAAATTCAAGGACACATGGTCAAACAAAAAAAGTTCTTCCGGTGCTATCTTGATTACACAGTAAGCAATGTTGATTTCATTCACCGAGACCACCATTTAAACATTTAGATCATTCAATAGTCTCAATAACCTTCCTGAGTAGTCCTGTGTATCCATAACAACCATACCCCCACCCTTATCTGGTTTCATAAATCTAATACTTTTATTATTGATGAAACTGTTCAACACTGGCCTCTAATCTAATATCATGTTGAAAATTTTTTTCTTTCCGTTGCCATTCAAAACTTCATGGATATCCTTCTCACACATTTTTTCAAACATGACCAGGGCAGGGTGAAGGGGGGAGTTTACTACACTTTTTCTTCTTCAGTCAACAGAGCCAGTGCTGCATTGTTCATGATCATTCATAATCATACCAAAATTCAGTTTTCATGTAAACAACTTAAGATTTATCAAAGTGTCCTCTGTAGAAGCTCTGCTAGCAGGAATAAAATTAAACCCTTTCAAAAACACTTTATAGTGTTTCGGACCAATTGACATCTTTGTATAATTATAAATTTTAAAGTCAGAAAAAGAAGTAATGGAAACAGTGCATGTGTGTGTGGATAATGGTTCCTGAAAAAAGTCACCACCAAATAAATTTACCGGGTTCTCTTTTTGTTCCTTTTGTTCCTCCTGTTCCATTTCCTCCCTCTCAGTCAAATATTTGTTCCTACAGTCTGCTGTTGGCCCAAATTGTTCTCCTTGTTTGCTAGCCTTGCTGAACGTTTCAGAGGGGGACCTTCTAGAGGGGAACCATGATCGTACGCTGTGCCAGGGTTTCACTTGCACCCCAGTTGTTAACTGTATCCTGCAAACTGTCCAAGCTTGCTGCACCACTTGGAATTGGGTTCACTGTGTGAGGTTTATAATACAATTTGTCCCTTATGATTTTCTGATCCTTTCTAACCTTAGCTTGAATCACTTTACTTTTCACATTGTTAAACACTCTATTAAAGTAAACCATGTAACTAGAAAAGTCCAGATCATTGACTACAGAATCTGTCAGTTTCGAGATGTGTTCCTTAAGTTACAACATCCGCCTCTCATTGTCTTTAATTAGCAACTGGGTAATTTCTAGTCCAGTACGGTTGAACAATTCCACCAATTCAAGGTGGAAAGGTGAATTGGGCTCTACACCCTGTGGGTATTTCCACAATCACCAGTTCCTATGAATAATGTTCTGAATGTGCCTAGCATCCAAAGAATAGTGCAAAACCATATTATTGCTGTAATTAAATGTTTCATTTTGTCCCCAAGTCCCAACAGTCATTTGGCCCAATATTCAATAATTTTGAATGATAGGGGGTATAATCAAGAGCAAGTCAAACAAATATTTGATGAAGTGGTAAGTTTGTGGATGACAAAAGCTAAACCCTATTGTTCACATAATTTGGAGACAGAATGTAGTCGAGCATGAGATGTACAAGAATGATTTCAAGTACAATTTTCTATCCATTATAGTAATGATCTCAAGTTAATTACATGAGTTTAAAAAAAAATTGGCCTATCTTGATGACAGATGAGAATATTAAATGCATAGTAGGTACAAAACCATTGTTTAGATATAAGAATAAGAAATCTTTAAAAAAGATGTTGTGTAGAAACAAAGAGAGTACTGATTCTAAGGACATTACTAATATTAAAATTACATGACCATGTGGTCAATGCAGTTTCTGCACATACTTAGATACCACTGGCCAGTTTTTACATCTCACTACAGGTAAAATGTATACTTTTAGTTTTGAAACTAACTGTAATAGTGTCAGTTTAGTTTATTTATCATACTGTGTGGATTGCCATTCGGTTTTATGTAGGTAAAACAAACAGATGATTAAGGGATTGAATAAGGGAGCATCTATATAACATTAGAACTGATTCATTGCCTAATGCACTTGCGAAACATATTATAAACACATAAAAAAACACATATTTAAATTTTTAGTTATAGAATTAGTGCATGTCAATTCACACATGGGAGATATTGATAATACAACTGAACTTAGGACAATGCAATGGATAAGTCAATTACGTGCTGATAGTGAAAAAGGATTAAATATACAAGTTCTTTTGAAGCCAGTATTAAAAAATAGACATTTTTTTTTGATAGCATCTAATAATAATCTGTGTTTTATATAGTTATTGGTAGAAAAATATGTGTTAATATGTGTATGCTTAATGCCAATTAATAACCAAGTATTTTAATACACTTTTCATTCTATTTTTCATGCACTGTATTTTATACAAATTGAGTTTCATATGAGACTGAAAAAGATGCTTTTTGAAAACTGCAGTATGCTTTCTGAAACTTGCAAGTTGCCCTCTGACCTAATAACTGCTAGCACAGCAATATTCATGTTTATGCCTTTTGGAAATGTACTTGAGAAGCAGGTGCTTATCTGCTAGGTCAGGAACGAATGAATGAATGAACAATACTATATTCTGTAAATGTAATGATTTTAGACAATCAGCTCTGTTCGAAGGATGGGAACATGTGCAGCTGCAGTAACTTAGAGATAAAGTAGACAAAGGATTATTAGAGAAATGAACTGCTAGCATTGTGCTTGAATTAGCCATAGTACCTTGAATGGTAACATAACATGTATCTAACTGGGAGTAATCAAGGCCATGTTGTTTTCCTCAGGAAGTTTCACATAAAAATTGATAAATCAGCAGAAATTCATGGGAAAGATGGTCAGCAGATGATGATGAAAAACGTGGTAATCTGTTACGTCAGCTTGGTAGGACATAACCAGTTTAAGAATGTATAAAAATGAAAGTATTTCCTGTTTCTGGTTAGACACACTCTGTATTAGCACGTTTTTGTCTCCTTGCTGCAAGATTAAAGTGCCTTAACCTGAACCTACCGTGTTTTAATCATTTTTAAAGTATATTTTTCCTTTGACACTTTGGTCCTTCAGACCGGAAAGTACCTCTCGCTCTAGGCCTAGGTCAGAATTGGGCCCGGTGGCATGCATCCGTACGGAGAAGAGGCCAAATCGGCTCTTCTGTTTTGAAAGACCTCCGACTGAATTGTTGTTCGAAAGATGCCAGCCACTGTTTCTGATCTGGGATTGGAGGACGAGTCAACGATCCGGTGGATCAACTCACGGAGGGACAGGTAAGGAGGAATTACCTTATTTCTGTTTTAAGATCAGGGACTAATTACAGAACTGTTTTTTGTCAGGTAGATTTGCATGTGCAGATCAGGGACAGAAAAAGGGGTTACTGTTTTTGTCATAGATCAGGGAAACAGAATAGGTAGGCAGTTATTCTAGATACACTGTGAAAAGGTATAGAACTGTGGTACCATGTGATAAAAAGGGTTACGTAACAATTTACAGCTTAGCTAAGGCAACAATGGGAAATCAGTGTACAAAAAGTTCCCGAGACCCGCCCCTAACTGAAGACGCGAAGTATATGCAATTACAGCGTGCCGACAATGTTAAGTATTACACAAAATGGGTTGATAAGTATAAATTCGATGGCAATTTAGATAAACTAGCACTTATGAAACTTGTTAAGCAATTAAAAATAGATGCGAAAGGTCAACTAAAAAAGCAACGACAATTAGGAGTCCCTCAGGCGCATAGGTGGCGTGAGGAAGCAAATCGCAGGGAACACAGAATAAAGAATTAGAAAACAATGTTCTTAGACAAAGAAGACAATAACTTAGTAACAGCAACAGCCCCTCCTTCGCCCCCTCTGCTTCCTTTACCAGAATATGAAGCGGGTGGACAAGCTGATCCACCTCCGCTATATCCAGCTGTTTCAACAGCATTAAAACCGTTTGTCAGGGATCTTATCGAGACAAGGTCTTGAACACGCGACTTGAGGAGGGAGATTGAATTAAGTGAAATAAATAGAAAATCACAGGCTATGAGTGAAGAAGAGATATGCCCACTCATAGAAGTACCAAATCCTCAGGCAGGACAGGATCCGACTCTTTTAGTTTATAGACCGTGGACACCGGAAGATATCCGGAAAGCCACGGAGGGAATTCCCCACCCAAAAGTGAATTTTCGAAAATTTTTAGAAGACTTACAGGGTATGAGATTAAGTTACCATTTGAATGGAGAAGAAGTAGAAAAATTAGTTAGACAAATTGTAGGTCAAGATTGGCACATGATCAGTGGCGACTGGAATCCTCGTGACGCACAACTTAGACCACTCCCACATACTAATGCAGAACTGGATGGCAGAGTGAAAGGTCTGACAGACCGAATCTCTGAAAAGTGGAAGCCTAGGGCTGATTGGACTTGCATTAATCAGTGCATTCAACAGGAAGGTGAAACAGTTGATAGATATTATGCTAGACTGCTAGAATGTTTTAATAACCACTGTGGAATGCAAATACCAGAAAATCAGACATAAGATTTCTCATATGAACAACAGTTAAAGAATGCATTCTTGAAGGGTAGTATAACTCCTATTAGCAGCTTTATTACAAAGCACATGGTAGATCATCGTACAAGTAGATTACAGCCATTACTTGAATATGCTAGACATGCAGAGAGGCATTTTAATAGTAAAAAGAAAAAGAAAACTCAAGTATTTTTGGCAGAAGATGGGCCAGAAGTATTTGTAGTACAAACTGGGAGAAAGGGTAAGAAAAATGCCCAGGGAAATAAACAATCTGACAAGCGATCAGAAGATTTTGAAGAAAGAAAGAAAAAAGGTGAATGTTTTAAGTGCGGAAAAAAATGACATTTAGCAAGGGATTGCAGGCTAAATAAGAAGGTGACTACAGAGAATAAGGAAGATGAGGAATGACTATATGATAGTCAGGAATCACTGAATGAAAATAAGCAGGAAAAGACAAGTGCAAATGTGATAGCAAGGGTAGAGGACGTGACAGAAGGGGTAGAGGATGTACATGAATTTGCAGACATTGAAGAAGATGAAATTTTGGACTTAGCTTTATTGAGCTTAGAGCTTTACTTAGCAGATACAAAACCGGAAGTGACGCTTCTGGTAGAGGGGAGGGAAGTCAAATTTTTGTGTGACTCAGGGGCCTCACGGACCCTGATACACCCTTCCAAATTACCGGAAGATTCAGAATCACCAGATTATATACTAGTGAAGGCAGCTAATGGACAGCTGTATCGGGAGCCACTCTCCCATGACATAGCAATAACAGACCCCATTTCAGGGATGACCCAGAGAAGTAAAATTGTAGTTTCTGCAAAATGCCCAGTAAACCTTTTGGGTAGAGACTTAATGCAGATATTTGGCATAGCCGTAGTTCCAACCATGCAGGGTATGGAAGCACAGCGACAAATGGATACTTTTGTAGTGCGACCGGAGGGTGAGACATATTATTGGTACAGCCAGGACTTAGTTACGACTGGTCCATGGGCAGTAACCGAAGAACTGATGAATGTAGCCATCAGTATGTCCCCCTCTCTCGACATTGACAAACAGCATTTGTTGCATTGTACTCTATATTACTGTAATAGCCCAGGACCTGATAAAGATTATGAACAAGAATTGTTTCAGAACCATGCAAACAGACTAGTGTTACGAAATTTTTACTGGGATGCAGAAGGAAACAGTGTAGTAAGCTGTTCATTGCCCCAGGAATTTTTAGCACTTTACAAGTCTAATCGATTGCCACATGTTAGCTTAACTAAGAATAAAAATTTGAAATGGGCATCCTTAGGTGAAAAAGTCACAAGGTGGGAAAAGCAGACAGAATTAGAGCTCTCCAAACAAGGAGTACAGAAACAGAAACTGAATTGGATTACACAGACACACCCAGCTGTGCACTCACAGGCTAGTGAGAATAGCTGAGTATTACTCTTATTGGAAGAAGAGGAAAAAGCCTTACGAAGCATACCAGACATTCTCTGGTCAACAGGGAAATCAGATGTAGGACTTATAAGAACAGCAGGACCAGTTACTATTACGCCAAAGTCAGCATTTAGACCCCAGAAAAGACAGTATCCCTTGAGAAAGGATGCAGAGATAGGAATCAAACCTATAATAGCAGCCTTACTTAAGGAAGGAGTCTTAATAGAATCCCCTGATTCACCATGTAATACACCCTTATTTCCTGTCAGGAAAGCAAACAGGGAATGGCGTATGGTCCAAGATTTGCAAGCTGTAAACAATGCAGTTATACCCAGGGCACCAACGGTGCCAGACCCACACACCTTACTGAATGATTTAAAGCCTGAGCAAAAATATTTTTCTGTGGTAGATATTAGTAATGCATTTTTCTCGATACCGATACACCCTGACAGCCAATATTGGTTTGCATTTACATTTCAGGGAAAACGGTATACATATACAAGATTACCACAGGGATATTGTGAAAGTCCACACAATATTTGCACAAGAAATGGCAAGCAACCTGGCGGGATTCATCCCACCGAGAGGTAGTCAGATTTTACTTTATGTAGATGACATTCTGCTGGCAGCCCCCACCCAGCAAGAATGCAAGGAGGAGACGATAGATTTATTACAGTTTTTAGCTACTCAAGGTCACAAAGTAAACAAGGACAAGCTACAACTTTGGAGAAAACAAGTTAAGTACTTGGGATATGTAATATCCAAGGAAGGTAGAATATTAGATGAAGATAGAAAAACAGCAATATTACAGGCACCTAGACCAACTACCAAGAAGGAAATGATGTCCTTCCTGGGAACTACTAATTTTTGTCGAAGCTGGATACCAAATTATGCTTTGGAATCTGCTCTGCTGGCCAATTTAATATTCAAAAAGCCAATGGCAACACAGGATTTACTACAATGGACACCAGAAGCAGAAGCAGCTTTCTGCAAGCTGAAACAACTGATAGCATCATCCTTAGTTTTAGGATTACCAAACTATCATAAGCAATTTATTCAAACTGTAGACTGTAAGCGGGGTTATATGACATCAGTATTGACACAGCAACATGGGGACAAGCAATGCCCCATAGCTTACTACTCATCACAGTTAGACCCAGTGGCGTGGTCCCTGCCCCACTGTGTACAAACAGCAGTTGCAGCTGCAATGGCAGTGCAGGCTTCGGCCTCAGTAGTGTTATTCCACCCTCTCACATTGAGAGTGCCTCATGCAGTTGCAATTATTTTACTGCAAGAAAAAGTAGTATATCTTTCTCCTGCTAGACATCTTTCCTGTATGACTATACTGTTGAGCCAACTTCATATGACAATTGAACGATGCACAACTCTGAATCCGTCAACCTTGCTCCCAACCCCTGCGGATGGCAAACCGCACTGCTGCCTGCAGGAGATTGAGCAAAAGACATTACCTAGACAAGACCTTACGGATATTCCCTTGGATGATGCCGAGGTGACATACTATGTGGACGGCTCGTGCAGGAGGGGTCCCACAGGACAGATCCTAGTGGGGTATGCAGTCGTTTCTGATACTGAAACTTTAGAAGCAAAATCTTTACCACACAATTTATCTGCAAAAGCGGCAGAGTTGATTGCCTTGACAAGGGCATGTACCTTAGCAAAAGGTAAGAAAGTGAACATTTATACTGACAGTCAGTATGCTTTTTCTACTGTACATGTTCTTGCGCAGCAGTGGAAAAATAGAGGAATGATAACATCTACTGGTAAACCAATTAATCATGCGCAATTTATTTTAGATCTATTAGAGTCTATTCAGTTACCTAAAAAAGTAGCTATTTGCAAATGCGTAGCTCATACAAAGCAACAGGATAGGATTTCAAAAGGTAATGCACGGGCTGATACGGCTGCGAAGCAAGCCGCTTCAGCCTCAGAAGCTTTCTTTTGAGTGAGGAATTACAACCCTCTGAGACTTTAGATTTAGAAATGTTAAAAACAATGCAGACACTTACTACAAATGTAGAAAAACAGAAGTGGATAAAACGCGGAGCAATCCTTGAAAAGGGACTGTACATCTCCAAGGAAAAGAAACCAATTTTGCCATCTAATTTGTTTAGATATGCAGCTTTGTTGAGCCATGGGCAGAGCCATGTCTCAACAGGGGGGATGGTACAGTTAGTGAATCGAGTATTTACAACCTATGGATTTACAAATTATACAAAAAATTTTTGTGCAGCATGCCATGTTTGTAACAAGCATCACGCACAAGGGGCATTGAAGCCTAAGCAAGGGAGTTTCCCTACACCACCGTATCCGTTTCATACTATTTGTATGGATTTCATAGAATTGAATAAATGCGAGAATAAAAAGTATTGCCTTATCATTATAGATATGTTTTCCAAATGGGTAGAAGCTTTTCCGACTAAAAATCCAGATGCAGCTACTGTTGCAAGGGTCCTTGTTAAATAAATTATACCCAGATTTGGCATACCGGAAAAGATTTATAGTGATAATGGTACACATTTCATGAACCAAACAGTACAGCAACTTAGTCGTTATTTTGGGATATCGTTAAAGAATCACTGCGCTTACCACCCCTAATCTGCAGGGTTAGTAGAGAGACACAATGGGGTGTTGAAGAACAAGCTTAGGAAGTTAATGACTGAGACACAGAAGAACTGGGTACACTGTTTGCCTTTAGCACTGTTAAGCATGAGAACTGTTCCAAATGCAAAGGGATTGACTCCGTTTGAAACTTTGTTTGGGAGGGCATATTATACACCTCAGTGGAAACCTCTCATGTCTGCAGAGCAGGAGGCTGACAGTTCGCTTGCAGGGTATATGAGGCGATTTTTGAATAACAAACTTTTGCAGTTAAATTCTGTTTCAGATAAAGAACAACCAAAATCGGAAGCACAAGTAGCCCCAGGCACCTGGGTCTGGGTGAAGATTGTGAAACAAAAGAATTGGAGTTCTCCGAAGTGGGAAGGACCATACCAGGTACTACTGTTGACACCCACTGCAGTCAAGATCGCAGAGCGAGCTTCCTGGATTCATTTGACGCACTGTAAACTGGTTAAGAACTTTGAATTGGACAAAAACTTTGTTACTGTTGTACAACAAGAACAAAATGGCCAGGTACAGAGTGACTAGAGACATTGAGCAACCTCAGAAAACTTGTATGATCATTTTAATTGCTATGCTAATCACACTGTTCTTTTTGTTGTGGCCACTCCTTTTTCCTGCCACAAAAGTTGAACTGATTAGACGTAATGAACCAAACGTAGACTGGCATCCGAACTTTAACACTTATCAGGCAATTACACGTGTGTATGCTGAGACTTTTAATGTTTCGAACTGCTGGGTCTGTACGGCCATACCAACAACATACGGGGGTTTATTGATGACTGCTATCCCCCTAGGGGTCAATGAGACCTGGGAAAATCTGTTTTTTGACACAGTTGCTATTAAAGCACATGATAAAGTAGCACTGTATTTGCCTGTGACACAAAAAGGAATTGTATGTTTTTACAAAAATGACACCATCCAAGTGGGATGGAATAAGTGTAATGTTACAGCACAGTATAAATGTTATAGAAAACCAAACGATTTGAGTGGATCTTGTAGTACAGATTTTGACTCATTTTTGAAATCTATGCATAAGACTCTTGATCAGGTACAATGCAATCCTGTACTTTTTAAACAGTTATCTGTAATAGATAGGAAAATGTTTCATGCAGGGCAGTAATTTCGTAACAAAGTAACAACTAATGTAGAGGACTGTTATTTTGTGTGTGGTAAAAAAGCATATAAATGGTTACCTGAGAATTGGTCTGGCAGTTGTTTTTTGGGGTACCTGGTTCCGGCCATCCGACACACTGCAGTTTTGCCTCAGGGAAATATTCGAAATACCCGAGACGTGACCAAAAAGACTGTTAAGAAACCTGAGAAGCCAGTGGGACGGATCGAAGCAGGCTGGAAAGACAATCGCGATGTGCGAACCAAACTTGTGCACATGGACTTGAGTGATGCTGTCATATCTTGGGCAGGCATATTACCTGCATATGGTGCAGTTAAATTGATATGGGATCTGCGAAAACTGTTGAAACTTCTCAAAGTAATGAGTAATGCGACTTTTTCTGCTCTTGAACTGATAACTGATGAACTGAATGCCATAAGAACTGTAGTACTCCAAAACCGAATGGCTCTTGACTTCACCCTAGCGGTGAGGTTGGGACTTGCGCTTTAATCAAAGAAGAATGCTGTGCGTTTATTCCTGACCATCAGCATGAAATTAATGATCATCTTGAGGTGATTCAGCAAGTGTCGGCCATGACCAAGCCAGGCCCAAACCCTCTGACAGACTTTTTCCAGAGTGTATTTGGGGGGTGGGGTTCTATCTTTATGAACATATTGATTGCCATTGAGGTAGGATTACTCCTAATAGGCGATTGTGTTTGTTGTGGAATCCCCTGCATGAAGAGATTAATCAAAGAATTCATAGATATATCAGTATCTGAGACTAAGTATCAAAGTACTGAATTTGAAGAGCTGCTAGAATGCGAAACACTTTCATAAAAGTTTAAACTGAATGACTTTCTTAACTGCAAATCCTGAGTGGAAGAGGTTAGGAAAAGAAGCAAACTGTTTATTCCTTTTTGAAAATAGAATAAAAAAGTATTAACAGGAGGGAAATGTTAGAAAAATATGTATTAATATGTGTATGCTTAATGCCAATTAATAACCAAGTATCTTAATACGCTTTTCATTCTATTTTTCATGCACTGTATTTTATACAAATTGAGTTTCATATGAGACTGAAAAAGATGCTTTTTGAAAACTGCAGTATGCTTTCTGAAACTTGCAAGTTGCCCTCTGACCTAGTAACTGCTAGCACAGCAATATTCATGTTTATGCCTTTTGGAAATGTACTTGAGCAGCAGGTGCTTATCTGCTAGGTCAGGAGCGAATGAATGAACAATACTATATTCTGTAAATGTAATGATTTTAGACAATCAGCTCTGTTCGAAGGATGGGAACATGTGCAGCTGCAGTAACTTAGAGATAAAGTAGACAAAGGGTTATTAGAGAAATGAACTGCTAGCATTGTGCTTGAATTAGCCATAGTACCTTGAATGGTAACATAACATGTATCTAACTGGGAGTAATCAAGGCCATGTTGTTTTCCTCAGGAAGTTTCACATAAAAATTGATAAATCAGCAGAAATTCATGGGAAAGATGGTCAGCAGATGATAATGAAAAAGGTGGTAATCTGTTACGTCAGCTTGGTAGGACATAACCAGTTTAAGAATGTATAAAAATGAAAGTATTTCCTGTTTCTGGTTAGACAAACTCTGTATTAGCATGTTTTTGTCTCCTTGCTGCAAGATTAAAGTGCCTTAACCTGACCTACTGTTTTTTGATCATTTTTAAAGTATATTTTTCCTTTGACAGTTATATATTTTAATAACATCAAGTTTTTTATAATTGTGTTTTAGGAACTTTTATAATTAATGTTGATGATGTGTTTTAGTCCAGTTGGTTGTTGAATGATGTATATAATTTATGTAGTTAGTTGAAGAAATGAAAATAGGAATATTGAAAAATTGATATGCATAGATGCAGGTATCAAGTGTGATGTGTCGAGAGGGTGATATACCTTTAAGTCTTGGTTACTATGTTTGAATGAGTGATATATTGTAGCGCGTGATTGTAGTGACGTTACAAATGCAACTTCAATATAATTGGTTACAATAATTTTGAATGGTATTTTAAAAGTTATAAATATATGTAATTTGCAGTGAATTTTGTTTGGTCTGAAGAAGCAGGGAAGACACCTGTGAAAGCACTTACCAAATAAATGTTAGAACCCTGGCTGTGTTGTAGCTTGTTCTTCATGCATGAATTTAATTCAGTAATACCTACATATATGGTGGCATGACAAGATGAAATATTTAGGTGTATGAATTAAAAAGGATTCTATTAAGAAAGCTAAGGATATCTGGGAAGAGACTAAACAGAAGCCAATATAAAAAGTAAGAAACTTGAAGCTCTTTATTGTGGATATGGATAGTATGACAGAAGCTGCTAAAATAGGTTTAGTCCCTTTAGTTTTATATAAAGGTCAGACACATTTTTATCAACCAGAGGCAAAATTGTGGATGATAATTAATACCAAGTTGAAGAGGGTAAGAGTTAAATAGAATAAGCTGATTTTCCTCATAGGTCAAGATGGCTTAATGTTGCCAGATTTGAATGGGTATTTTAAAGCTATGCAGTTAAGGCTCAAATGCATAACTCAAGCAGAAGGCTATAAATCCAAGTGGAAAAATGATGTTGAAATTGGGGGGGGGGTGTAGATTTGAGAAATAAAGAGAAACTATGATTGATTTTAGATGCAAGCTCTTAAGAAGATTGGTAGCAACCATAGAGAAATTTATATTCATAAAGCAGCTGAAATATTCTAAGATCTAATCCACTAAAAGAATGGAGAAAGGAGATTTTACCAATAAGGTTGTCTACAAGAAACAGTATAGAAAAGAGATAAGGGGGAGTTGAAATTCAGTAGATGAAATTAGCAAAGGAACAGAGGTATTAAGAGCAAATGACTTAAGTGTTAAAGATAATACTGCAGGTTAGACATTGCCTTCTTCATCAGGAATTGATAACAGAGTATAGGCAAGGAAAAAGGGACAGGGGAGTGGTAAGTGAAAGACCAGCTTTGGTAAAGTTTTTTTTAACTTGACTCTAGAACAGAAAATGTTAAAAAGAGATAATTACCAGGGAGTATAAAATATTGCATAAATATAAGAATCAGCCACAGGAGGTTAGAATCATATGAATCATATGAAATATAAGGATATTTGACCAGAGGTCATGCTTGCCTTGCTAATAATGACCTCATGGTCTAACAACCTTACCAACTTTTTCAAGGAGGACAAGGCATGTAAGTCCTGGAGGGTATTTTAAGACACCCATATATTTGTGAAATCTATATTTGAAGGCTGATGACATTGAGTCACATTGTTTGACATGCAAGCAGAGTCTGTTCTAGAGCAAGGGGAGACACTGTGAAATGAACCTATCTCTCCATTTAGTTTTGTATATTACCTGATGTAAATTGAAATCTTTTGCTCTAGTGTTGGCCACACAATTTGGCACATCAAGAAAGAGGCGGTATTGGATAACAGGGTCTCAAGAGGCACAGAAAGCACGTCACAGTTCTCCTCTCATGTGCCTGTATGACATGAAAGTACAGGCACAGTGATTCCTGTCTTTCCTGATAACTCAGATTTTTTGAGGCTAAACATCTGTTTTGCTAGGAACCTCTGCTTTTTTTGAGTTGTTGGATGTGTCTAGTGAGAGACATACCAAAAGGTACATTATATTCTATAATGGATCTAACTAAGGTAGAGTACAGGGGAAAATAACTTCCTTCATTTTAGACAAAATGCCCTTTGTGATTAATTATGAGATATAGAAGGATTTTCTGACTACAGTTGCTATATGGTGATAACAGGAGAGGGAGCCATCATCCACCCAGGTGCCCAAGTCTCTGATCACAGACTCACTGGAGTGTGAGGTGTCAATAATACACTATGTGACAGGAATCTGTTGTTTTCTAAAGGAGATGATGATGCATTTCTTAGCATGTAGTTTGAGCCATTAGTCCTGTTTGAAGGGTATTAGTTTCACTGATTGATTCAACAACTATACCTAGCTTTGTCAGCAAATATAGTCAGCCAGAGATCCTTGTTGCAGTGTTTAGGTCAGAAAAATAAATGCCAAAACAGGGGGAGCCTAGCACAGAACACTGGGGAATGCCCTTCTTCACCTTTTCCCTAGGTGAGGAGGCATCATTGACCCTGATAGCATGAGTTCTGTCCTTGAGCCAGTTTACAGTTCATCAGGCCATTTGCTTATTAACAACCCCTTCATGTGGAATAGTGCCAAAGGCTTTGCCAGATTCAAGTAGGTAGTGTGAATACTGTGTCCACTGCCCACTCAGTGGATTTATCAGGCATGACCTACTGTTTACAAATCCAAACTGTTCAGGTCAAGCCTGATCAAATTTTTAATGTCCTTGTTTATGAGTTCAGTGACGATGTGTTCCATGGCTTTACAGACAAGACTAGTAAGACTAATGGGAATGTAGTTACCCAAGTCAGCAGTAGGGCCACCCTTATGAAGACACATCACCACCATAGCGTGCCATGACTCGGGAATATATCCTGTGGCAAGGCTTAGGTCGAACAACATAAAGAAGGAACCAGCAAGAACCTGCCTGACACTATTTATTAGACAACCTGGTATATAGTTGAGACCCTCTGAAGAGGTATTTTTGGTCTTGGAAAGTGCTTTCAGGATATGATCTTTCAAGTTGGCAGGGGAAGTGACTTAAGGATATTTGGAGTGGGGCTGATAGCTTCAGGGGTTACATTTGCAGTAGACTTTCTTCTAATATGTTGGCAATGTCTTTAGGATTGGAATGGGAGATGCCATTATAGATAAATTTGGAACAGTGACATAAATCACTTAGTTTTCTAACATAATAAAATAAGGAATTATTATTATTCTTGGCATCAGAAGCTAGCTTATATTCATGGGATGCATTGCTAATTTTTATAGCTGCCTTCAGTTTTTTTGGTGACCTATTTTTATGTTTTCTTTGTGGTGGGAGGTTCTTATCTTACAGTAATCTAAGCTGTTTATTTCATCTGTTATATAATTTGTTGATAGCTACTGATCACCAGGTTAGTTTGTTGCTGAATTTGCCACTGTATTTGGTTCTGGTGGGGACTGATATGTCAGTACCTTTACCCAAATTACAAAAAGTACACGTTTCTTGTTGCTGTTTTTTTTTTTTTTTTTTAAGTGTGCTGGTGTAATCCCTTCATCCCTATTACCCCTGTAACATAATCGAATGCCCTTTAATTTGCCTTTTGTAACAGTTACCTCCCTCCTTCGTAGAACGGTGGTACACACCTGAAATACAGATGTCAATATTTTGTTCTTCTTTAAGGCATGTAAGAGTTTTTTTTTCTTCACATTCACTGGCAATGCACATCCATACCGCTCAGCCTTCCACCTCCAAAATATGGAACAAATAGTAATATGAGCAACAGTAAGAAACAATGCCAAGTCTGAAGCCCAACTCACAGTTAGCAACTCTTTCTTCACAAGTTAAAAAAGTACAGTTAGTTGGATGCGGTAATATGATTCAGTACTACTTTACAAGATTAAGGGGAAAAAAGAATTCATGAATGCGTGACAGTCTTTCAAAGTAAAATAGCCTGTAAATGACCTTTGTATGACTGCAAAACCGGAACGTGCAGTTAAAAGGTATGCAAGCACCTTTTTAACAATGGCATTTTCTTGACATTCCCAAACAATAATAAGCAAAGCTACAAACTGCGATTGTTAAAAAGGTGCTTGCATGCCTCTTGTTATGAAACGTCGAACTGCAAAACCCCAAGACACATGAAAAGACGAGAAATACTGCTTGGAACACAGAAGAGCAAAAATGTTAACTTCCTACAGGTTATATAGCGGTCATGGGAACTGTTGCCCCAATAACGGAAAAGTACCAATAAATATACAGTCATATCAGCAGAAGGAGCTGTTCCTGAAAAAAATATAGCAGAAGGGTAAAGTATTATGAACTAGGGACATCAAATTTAAATGTATATAGTTGTGTGTTGTGAGTTAAAAAGGGATGTAATGTTAAAAATAAAGATGTGCATAGATTTTTATTTGTTTTTTTAATGTTTTTATTGAAATGGAAAATTTGGGAAATGTGATATGGGTATAAACTGAGCAATTGTACGTAAGTTCATCCTGCCAAACATTAATGTATGAATGTAAGTTACTAGCTGGAAACATAAACTCAAAAAAAAAAAAAAACAAAAAAAAAACTGTCATGTAGAATATGTAAAAGTAATGGCATCTTACCAGAATGACTACCCTGTCAGTCATATCATGGGATATAAATTACATCGTAGGTATGGGCAATAAACAAAGCATATTGAATTATTTTAACACATGTAGGGTACAAATATCAGTGTTACAGGAGACATAAATAGAAATGAGCATGTGAATTTGGCAAAGAAGAGATCCAGACTAGTTATTCAGCAGGGTATCAAGGACAAAGAAAAAGAGGGGTAATAATATTGATTGTAAGAAGAGCTACACCAGTGAAAAAAGAGAAAGTAATAATGTCTTATTAGCAAAGAAGGAAGATTACAATGGCATGTATTTATATTCTATCTAAAACTAGTAAGGAACTTAAGAGAACTGTGGGAAAGGTAATTAGCTTCCAGCAGGGAATATTATTTGTGGGTGGAGACTGGAACCTGATATGCAATAGTGAAGATGTATCAGGGGGTTCTACAAGTGAAATGTAACAAAAGAGGTAGATATTTAGAGAAATAATGTCAGATTTCTAGAGAAATAATGTCAGGCACATAATTTATTTATTTTGCATTTGTTTACTGGGGAGGTCCGATTGGACAGAGCTGTCCGTTTTCAGAGGAGGCCCAGGGAGAAAAGCTCCAGAACAATTGCTAACATACTATACATAAAACATTTACATGAGCATTGTGGTTTAGACATACTGTTATAAAATATAGCAGATAATAACATATGATTGCATAAAATATTTACATAAGCATAGTAGTTTAAACATATAATTAAGTATATCAGGTTTACTGAGGAAATGCCCTACACAAAACAATACTTATAACATTGCAATTAACCAGGGTGTTATGGCTGTTTTCTGTCAGGGTTAAAAAGATTTTTGCAAGTGATGTGTGGATTGAACACTCTAAATTGGCCATGGGTGTGAATGTGTGGTGTGGAAGAACAACCACGGCAGTGAAAACCTTGGCTATGGATGATTGTTACTGTTGAAGTGACACCCCGATTCCATGTGCAAAAAAATGAGAAAAAGGGGTTGTGGATGAATGGATGGGTATCACGATATTTGGAAAAGAAGATGTGAAATTACTAGCAGGAATATAGACAGAATTTGCATATTATTCTCCAAGGTACAATAACTAGGTTAGATTGCACAGAAACTATATTTCAAGCATTGGTATTTAATCAACAGTTTTGAAACACATCTAATAACTATTTAGACTACATTCCAATCAAGAATAAAATGCACAATAACCACGTGAAAATGAGGCTACTTACCTGCTAAAAAGAGAGGATTTTAAGGAAAGGCTAGTAAAAACGATTCAAGAGATGTTAGGGGAATACACTCATTTCTTCAGAGGGGAGAGCTGAGGAGTGGGAAAAATTAAAATTAAATTTAAAAATATTGTACAAATGAGAGGGAAAGGGATATGAGAAAGAACTAACAGGAATTATTTAGGGAGATTATTCAATTTTAAAGTATTGTAAATTAAGAAGAGCCCTAAGGAGCATGATTAGGAGCAGTTGTTGAGTGCTTAAAGGAAAACAAGGGATTGTTTGGATAATGTGCATAAGTTTAGAAAAGGCACTGTGAAGCAAGTATTAACAACTGCATAGTACAAAAACTATTAGCACAACAACTTAGGCAACAGAAAACAGAATGGGGTGTTGCCAAACTAACAGAGCCTATGACAAGAAATGAAAAAAAAAGTTCCCATAGAGGTATTGAAAATATTTCAGAAATTCCATGCAAATTTGTATGGAGCAGAAGAATGCAGAAAGAAGAAAAGACATTAAAGGAAATATTCATGGAAGACTTAAATATATCAAGGTCAGAGGAAGGTGAGGCTCAAGAATTAACAGTTAAAATGGGATGAGTATCTAGAAACAGATGGTATTCTGAAGAAATTTGAAAGTTAGGAGGAAAAAAGTCATAAGGATCTAGAAGGTTTTGTTTAATAATATTTTAAAAGCAAAGAGAGTATCATCATCTTAGAAGAAAGCCGTAGTTTCTGTACTACTCAAAGACGGAAAGAACCTTTTAAATCCAATTTTATAAAGACCACTTTTAATTCTGAACCATATAAACTATTTCTGTCTATATTAGCTAAGAGAATGGCTAAGGTGTTGCCAAAACTGAAAGACATGGATCAATGTGGTTTTGTAGAGGGGAGACATACATTTGACAACATTAACAGAATAATGATGATCCAAAGGGAAGCAGAATGCATGAAGACCCATTATTCTGGGGTATTTATGCAAAGAAAGCATTTGCTAGTTAACTGCTATTTTATGAGCAGGGCAATGGCAACATTTGTGATTCCTGATAGAACAATGGGGTTAATTAGGAAGATAATTTGAAGGCCAGAGAGAAAAATCAAGGAGGGCAGGCTCCTCCCTGACAAGTTGGGTTTGAGTAAAAGAACCAGACAGGGGTGCCCTCTTTCTCCTTTATCATTTGCCTTATACTTAGAACCACTGGCAAAGAAAATAAGAGACTGACAATCATCATCATCATCCTCCTCAGCACCCTTTTTCTATTTTCTACATGGTGCCAGGGTATTGTGTCAACTGTTGCCGTCTCTCTCTATTCAGTGCTACTCTACTACCCTCTTAGATACTCATGTCTGACTGTCACAGGTCATTTCTCACACAATCCATCCACCTATTTGCTAGATCCCTTTGTTTCCTTTTGGCTTCTCCCTGCATACCCCAAATTTTCTTCACCAGATTGTCTTCTGCTTTTCTGCACAGGTACCTGAACCACCATTTGATCTTTTCTGCAATTGGAGCTAGTTTGGCTTCTGCTTTTATGTCTTTATTCCTTCATCTGTCCACAGTGTACATCCTACCACCCATCTCAGGTACGTTATCTCCATTTCCTCTTACTTCCTCAACTGCTCTACCTTTACTGGCCAGGTTTCTGTACCATAAAGTAGTACTGGTCACACCACTGTTTTTTGTACACCTTACTTTTCAGCTTCATTGCTATTCTATTGTCATACAGTACCCCTGACACTTTGTGCCAATTGGCTGCAGCCCCACTGATTTTTGCTTTGATCTTCTCATTCAGACATCTCTTCTCTTCAAGCACATCCCCCAGATACTTGAAGCTGTTAACCTGTTCCACTATTTTCCCTTCTATTTTAATTATCAGCTTCTTCTGATTTCCCCCATTTGCTGCCATTACAACTGTCATATCTGTACTCAAGTTTCATCCCATGTGCCTTCAGTTTTGGATTCTGTTCCCCTATCCTTTGCTGAAGATCTTGCCCAGAGTCTGCCTGTAATGCCACATCATCTGCATACAACAGCTTTGCTGATCTGTCTCCTCTGACCTGTTTGCTAATGTAGTCCATCACCAGTATGAACAGCAGTGGGTTCAGAGCAGAAGCCTGGTACACATCATCTCCCACTGGGAACTCCTCTGTGAAATTGAACACTGTTTATACTTGAATCATTGGGTCCTTGCACATAGCCTGCACTAATTCTATCGATATTTCTGGGACTTTGAACCACTGCAGAACTGCCCAAATCAGCTTTCTTGGGAGTTTGTCATATGCTTTCTACAAGTCTAGGAATGCCCAATTGGACTCTTGCCTTATCTCCACCTTCTTTTCAAGTATCTGTCTCACTGCAAACATTGAGTCAGTTGTGCTGCATCTTAATCTGAATCTGAACTGTTCATCTCCCATCTTGATTTCTATTACTCTATGTATTCATTTATCAATTGCCCTCTCTAGAACTGTCATGCAGGTGACAGAAGTTTGATACCACTGTATTGCCCACAGTTGTGGATGTCCCCTTTGTTCTTGTACACTGGCACTTGTATGCCTATTCTCCGGTCATCTGGGGTACTCCTTTCTCTACATACTGCTCTGAGTACCTTCAGGAGCCATTCATCCTTTATCTCACCCAACATCTTTATCATATCTGCAATGACCTCATCTGAGCCTGCTGCTTTCCATGGCTTCATCTTCCTTAGTGCTGTTCTTACTTCTTCTGTGGTGAGCTGCTCTTCTTCTCTCATCATAAGCTGTTTCTGGGGAAGTACAACTTCTGTGGGGTTTTCTTCGTTCAAAAGCTGCTAGAAGTACTCCTTCCTTCTGCCTTTGATGTCCTGTGGATTGATGAGCAGGTTGTTGCTGTCATCCCTTATGAAGGATGTATTAATATCTTCTTTATCTTTCTGTCTTTGTCTTGCAATCTGATATAGCTTCTTTATGCCATTTACTGAATCACTTTCCAGAAGCTGGTAGAGTGCCTCCGATGCCTTGTTCTTTGCTATTGCATCTCCTATATTAGCCTATTTGTTAGCCAAGCAGTATTCCTTCTTTGCCTGGTCTGTCTTTTCTATCTCCCACGTTTTTTCAGTCGTTCTTTCTTTTGATGACTTTCTGGACTTATGCATTCCACCGCAAGCTTTTTATGTACTTTATTTTCATACCTGGCTTGTTTGCATCTCTGTTCTGTAGTCCTCACACATGCTGTTTGAGGCGTTGCCATTCTTCTTCAACTCCACCTATTTTCTCTTCTTATTGACGTGCTACAGTACTTGAACTGTTGTGCTTTCTCTCCAGTTAACTTCCAGGTCTTCAGCTCAGTTTCTGTTGACCTTAGAGCTTTCTCTGAGCACTATTTGCAGCTGCTTGTAATAATCAGTGGTTTATGCTGCAGGCTGACTGTTTCTCCATAACTATGGTCTTTCTGACATATAACTGTGAGTAGTTTTCCATGCAGTGTTCCATCTGCTTGGTTCTGTCCTTCAAGACCTCACATGTGGCTGACTTAAGTGGAGTAATCTTCCTTTGTAATAGACAGATGACTTGCTTGATCCCGTCGTACATTCCTCGCATGTTACCAATGTCTGCAGCCTGCTGAATCTTGAAGTAAAATTGCAGCCAATAACTGTTTGCACACCACTGATATACCTGCTGCACTTGACACCTAGCACACCAGAGTGCCTGCAAGTTCTTCTCATTGGGAGAGGACCTGTATGCAGCCAGTACCTGTCTCTTCTTCTCAATCAGTGTGGGCTTCAAACCAATCAGCACACTTGACTGTCTTCTTCCCAAAGATTGATATTGCAGTGTTATAGACAGCATCCCACATTTTTCCCATCTCTTGCTGGTGTCACTGCCATCCAGGCAGGGCAAGGCCTCTTCAAGTGCTTGAATGAACTTGCATATTTTTGAAGGGTCACCAAGTCTTGCCTATGTCAGTGTGTTGCCTCCCTTCCATTTTAGAGTGAAAGAACCTTCGCATCTGGAAGTTCACCTTACTACTCATGAGCAATTAGTTGGTATCACAGTCTGCATTGTGGTAACTGCATGTTATCCTGACACTACCTGAACTGCTACATTTGGTGACAACAAGGTCAAGTTGTTGCCAATGTTTCGATCTTGGGTGTCACCATGAAACTTTGTGCTGGGGCTTGACATTGAAGAAGGTGTTGGTTATGCAGAGGTCACATTGGGAAGAAAGTTCAGGGAGATGCTGTCTGTTTTCATTCATCTTGAGCATTACTCACAGCTATATGCCAGAGAGATCATAGTAACAGTGGGAGCCCTGAATGCCATTGAGCTTCTGCCAACTATGACTGAATTCGATGCTGAACCCACCTTGGAGGTACTCAATGATGCACTAAAAGCACTAGCTTCAGAAAAGCCCCTGGGAAATATGGTATTTCTTCAGAAATCCTTAAATGTGCCAATGGTACCCTAATCTCCGAGCTGCATGAAATACTTTGCCAATGCTAGAGAGAGCGTAGTGCACTGCAAGATATGAGGGATGCTAACATAGTTACTATTTGTAAGAATAAGAGTGACAAAAGTAATTGTCGCAACTATCGCAGCAGCTCCCTTCTCTCTACCCTGGGGAAGCTGATTGCACATGTTGTCCTGAAGAAGAGGCTTCACATTTTTGCAGAGAGAGAGAGAGAGTTTACCCCAAGTCTTAGTGTGGGTTTAGAGTCGGACGGTCTACTATAGACATGGTTTTCTCTGTTAGTTAACTACAATAAAAGTGCGGGGAGCAGAACAAACTCTGTATTTTGCCCTCATTGATCTGACTAAGGCATTCAACTTCATCAGTTTGAAAGGTCTGTTTGCAATTTTGGCAAAGATAGGCTGTCCTCCACTACTGCTTAGTATTATCAGACCTTCCATGAAGGCATGAAAGGACGATCATGTATGAAAAATCCACATCCAAACCTTTCAAGATTCTCAGTGAAGTAAAGCAGGGTCATGTATTGCCTCCAACATTATTTGGTATTTTCTCTTCAGTTCTGTCAAAATTTGCTTTTGGAACTGCTACAGAGGGTATCTTCCTCAAACCAGAATGGACAAACTGTCAAGACTTAGATGAAGACCAGGGTGCTTAGGAAGTTTAGGAAGTTAGGAAGTGGAGGTTCTTGTTCACTGATAGATGTGGTTATTGTGGCTCACACTCACCAAGAACTTCAGTCACTCATGATTCGCTTTGCAGATGCATGTATGGAATATGGCTTCACAATCAGTTTAAAGAAAATCCAGGTGATGGGCAGAAACGTGGGCAATGAGCCATCAATCAGGGTGAGTGACTATGAGCTGGAGGTTGTCCATGAGTTTGTGTACCTAGGCTCTACAATCTTTCAACTTGTTGCTTGATAAGAGATCAACAAGCACATCGGAAAGGCCACCACAATAAGAGTATGGGTTAATAATAAGCTCAAGGTGCACACCAATGTGCAGGTTTACTCATCTTGTGTTTTGGGCACATTACTGTATGCCAGCGAAACATGGACTCTGTGTTCAAAACAGGAGCAGTGGCTCAATGTATTCCATTTGTGCTGCCTTAGGCACATACTTGGTATCTCATGGCAGGACAAGATCCCCAACAGCACAGTGCTTGAGAGGATGGGTGCCACCTCCATGTTCACACTCCTTAAACGGAGATATATGCGTTGGTTAGGTCATGTCTCATGCATGATGGATAGCCAAATACCAAAATACCTCCTTTTTGGAGAGCTGGAGTATGGAAAGAGGCAGAAAGGGTGACAAAACTTGCACTACAAGGATATATTCAAGTGGGGTTTCAGTGTTATGCCCATCAGTGTCAACACCTGGTATTTTCTCACCTCAGACAAGGTTGCCTGGAAATGGGAAGTGAAGGAAGCTGTCACTATGTATGAAACCACCTTGGCAAGGAGAGCAGAGGATAAGAGAGCTCTCAGGAAGATCTGTGCCAGTGATACCACACCAACATCTGCCTACTGCTGCTCAGAATGTGGAAGGAACTGCAACTCCCAGACTGAATTTCACAGCCACAGAAGACATTGCTCAAATCTGTCCAATAGAGGTGCAAACCCATGATCCTTTGGGATCGATGGATGCCTACTACTACTACTGACTGTTTCACTAGGGTTGACTTGCTGATTCTTCCCCATTGCCCTTTCTTTACTAGGAAGAAAACTACCTGACTTGCATGTTGGCAGCTTTGTATGTTACCTTGTGACTGCCTGTCTTGCTGAACCATGTATTGGCCACCACTGAGCAATTTGGCAGACAGAAGTCTGTAATGGCCTCACCTTCTTTATTCCTATTGCCCCACCTATGTGGACCCAGGTAGTCCTAATATCCTGTTCTGTCTGTCCCAATATGTGCATTCAGGTCACACATTATCAACACCAATTCATGTTGTTCTGCTTTATCTAGTAGGTCCTGTGACTGCTGTCTGAATGCAGTCTTTTCCTCACAATCACAACCCTGCTGTAAGGCATAGGCTGAGATTATGCATACTGCCCTATCTTTACACTGGAGTCTGACTGATATGAGTCTATCACTAATTTTGATGACATCCCTTACTGTCTTCTGAAGCCTCTCCCTCACCACAGTTCCCACACCATTCCTTGCCTGTCCTCCTACTTTGGATCCCAAGCCAAGTGGCTTTGCTGCATTAACCTTCCACTTTGTTGTCTGGATACATAGGATGTCCAGCCTCTTTCTTACCATCATTTCATCCACTTCCAAGCTCCATTCTGTCAGTAAACCTACACTGAGTGTAGCAATTCTTAGTTCATAATTAGTAGGTTGACTGGTTTTATGTCTAGTTTTCACTCAACAGAGCTATCCCAGGTAACCCAAGCTGGGGAATTGGACACCGACCAGCCACTAGCTTATTGATCCAAGGATGCTGGGCTTTACAGCAGTCACAAACTGGCCAACAGAGGCAGATACACTCCTCTCACCATTGTCATGGGTCCCTGATGTAGGTCTTTGTAGACTGGGTCCTAAACCCACTTATCACCAACAAATGCCCATTTGATTACATTAGTCAACATGACTGAATCGCTTAGATTCAAAGGTATAACCACTATAGTACTCAAGAAAAATTAGCCTTTCTTGCAGATGATATTATTTTGTACTTCAAAGCAGTGTTAGTAGCGCAATAGGTAGCATACTTGCTTTTGGTGTAGAAAGCTGTGGGTTCTACTCCCACACTTTGTAGACTGATTTCTGATACTGTGGTGTAATTTAAAGGGGTAATGGGGGTGTTACACCCCTGAGTGTGTCCTCTAGGCTGTGAGGTTGGCATAATGATTAAGATGTTTACCTTATGGACAGAAGATGCAGGGTTTGATTCTCACATGGGGTAATTGAATAGGCTTAAAATGGCTCACAAGAGCAGTTAGCCCAGTACTAATCCATGAACCCATATCTAGAAAAGGATATTTCAGTCAATAGTGTGAGACAGTTTCAAGTACTTTCAGGATATAAAATAAATGAGGATAAAATGCTGTAGCAGCAGAATATGTAGCCACATATGAATTGGTTCGTCAAGCAATACCCACGTTTATGGGGACACGATAAGATGAAGAATGTATGTGTTTGGATTAAAAGGAAATTCTGTTATAGTGGCTAAGCATATATGGGAATAGACTAAACTAAAAATAATACAAAATATGAACATTTAGAAGCTTTTCATGGTGAATATGGATAGTAAGGTAGAATAAGTGAAAATGTTTTTTAGTCCCTTTAATATTGTATATATAACATACATATTTTATCAATCAGGAGAAGCTGTGGACTATAATTTATAAAGAATTGAAAGAATTTATCTGAGAGGGAAAGAGGGCAATAGTTAAGTGGGGTAAGTTGTTTCTCCCTACGGAATAAGGTAGTTTAAGATTACCAGATTTGAAGGGATTCTTAAGAGCTACATAGCTCAGGCTGATTGATATACTACTTTGAAACATCGCAGCCCATATCATCGAACGTCAGTTTGCCAAAACAAAAATCTCGAAAATTTAAAAACTTGAATGGTGAACTTTTCCTAGAGTAAGTAAACACTTGCCCTATCTTACATAAAACACGAACTGAAGTAAATAAAACCCACGTAGGTGGAGGAGCTACACCTTCCACACTCCCCAATGTGGGGGGCTGCACCCTGCAACCCCCCGATTATATATCCCAACTATGGGATCGCACTGGAGTTGAGGAAAGGGCATGTTGGGCAAGTGTTTACTTACCCTAGGAAAACTTTGCTATTTGGGTTTTTAAATTTTCACGATTTTCGTCTTGAGTAAATGCAGTTCGATGATATGGACTGCAATGTTTCAAAGTAGACCCATATATATATATATATATATATATATATATATATATATATATATATATATGTAGCAAAAGCAAAATACTACAAATTAAAATGGAAAGAAATTATGCTGAAGCAGGGAAAGAGCTCATTAAATAAGGAGAGAGTAGGATTTGGATGCTAGCACCTAAGGAAAACAGTAACAACCATGCATAATTGTATATGTACAAAGTACCTGAAAATATTTTGAGAACTAAGCCAAAACAGTAATGGAGAAAAGAGATTTTTTCCAATAGGAATGACTGTAAGTAGGGCCTCAGAAAATAGGCACGAGGGAATTGGAGTTTATTGGTGAAAATTAGCAAAGGAACCAAGGCAAAGGGAACAAATAACTATGGAGGGAAAGTCATAGAGTAGGTTGAGGCCAAATAGAAGATCAGATTTGGAGTTGGAGACTGCCTTCCCCTAACAGGGATTGTTTGTAGAGTATAAGTGTAGGCATAGAAAAATGGATAGGAGAATGTTAAATGAAAGATCATTTCAGGTTGAATTTACAGTGGAGTCTAGAACAGAAGCAGCAGTAAAAAAGGGATAATTATTAGGCCATATATAATGATAAATGAGAAATATAAGAATCAATTAGAAGAGGTTAGAAAAGACTGGGAACTGACGATGAAAAGGTAATTTACAAAGAAACAACGGGAGAATTTTTGTATAGCCCCCAAGTATACAACATCATTTAGAAGGTTTAGACTTTCTGTAGGGAAGTATTTGCATAGGTATTTTTTTATATCCCAAGTAGACTTCAGACAATTTTTCCACAGGTAAACAGCAATTGCAGGAGATGTGATGGGAAAGAGAGGGGTACCTGAGAACATGTTTTCAGGGAATGCGATGATTTGATAGAGTCTAGAAATTCCTTACAGGGTATTTTGTCAGAAATGTTTGGGAAGCAAATTATTTAATTAAGGAAATGATTATTTTGAACTGGGATATAGAAACTGAATTGTCTACTTACAGCAAGGCCCTACTGATGCTGTTGGGTGCCAGAAAAGCAATACATAGGAAATGGAAATCAAAAGCAGAGCCAACTGTAACAGAATGATTGAATGTTATAAAGGAGATAAAAATATATATGGGATCTTTAGAAAATGGAAGGAGTAAACTACTTAAAGTTAATGGTATATGGGAACAATGCTTATAAGATAATGTTCAGTAGAAGTGATATTTCCGGGAAGGCAGGACTTGAGTTATCTATGTAATGTTAAAATGAATAATTGTTAAGAGAAAAAAACATATTTGTATAATATGTACAAAGGAAAGAATTATAATGGTTTGTCTGCTCTTTTATAATTGAATGTGTACACATGCCACTATGTAATGTATGATGTTAATAAAAAATGTTTATAAAAATAAATACATAATTAGGTAGCGAAAAATACTTATTGCTTATCTTCATTTGCTATACACTGTCCAATATATCACTGATGTACTGAATACTACTTCATGCCACACGTATACAGTATACCTTCTACATAAATGTATTTTGTTATTGTATAGGTACTTGAAATATGAACAAACTCACCAAGACACTATGCATATTCTGCAACTTATAAATACTCTGAACCTTTTTATGCATCTGTTAAATAATCTGCAAACATGTAGACCCTCTTATGCCTTGCATATGTTATTGTATCTGTCTAGTTTCATGTCTGTACATATTGTATCAGTCTAATTCCATGTGTATGCACATAATGTCTTTCTGAGCTGTGGCTGAAATGAGTCCATTTGGGTCAGCAGTGCACACCACCTTAGTTAAGAAAGGCAATAAAAATCAATACAAATAAATAAACAAATCAAACGTGAAAGCCCCTAAGGCAGACATTGTGACCTATCAAGTGCCCCCCCCCAAAAAAAAAAAAAAAAAATGCTAGTAACTGGTGACCTCATTGTGTGTAAAACAGACATATAATTCACTGGAATTTTGCAAGAAGATTGTAAGAATTTCATTCCTGCCTGGGACACACAATTAAGGCCATTAACTTAACTAGATTAGAATAGGATTAGCAGTAATTAGGTAATTTCTTACATTGGAGTAAAACATCTAAAGACATCTTCCCTATGTATCAATAAGATATGAGGTGATTACCAAACATCTGCTTAGCAAACCACTCCTTTCATTCCATATGGCACCTGCACATCAAAGTAACATATTGATGATCAGTCTGTGGCTAATGACATGATGTCATTAACAAGATAGTCAGTGCTCAAATACGCAGCCAACCAGCTAAAATGTTTTATACCTGATGGGTTTCATCTTCTTCCTTAGGGAGTACAATTACAGAAAAGTAAATGTTCCAAACCCATATGTTTTTGTTTAGACTTCTTCAAATGATAAAACAAAAGAAAAACTGAAAATAAAATTTATAGATTCATAGATTCACATTTTGTTACTAGGCTAATGACCCAGGGGGCCTTTCTAAGCCTGGCCAAGTTCCCCTAAAAGAATAATAATATCCTGTACCCAAATAGGACACTGGGAGACAGGCATTTATAAGCTACCTCTGTCCATAAAGGACATGGGTGCCAGGCCCGGTGTAACTTTCCTATTACTAATCCATAAGTCAGGTTTGTTATGCCTTGTATTCTTTTTGTAAAGACTTTGCTCTAGTTACTGCATATGCCTGGTCAGGTACATACCGAAGAGAGCATTGTACTCTATGGTTGGTCTGATAAAGGTGGACTACAGTGGCATAATGACTTCTTTGGACCTAGATGTCATGCCCTTATTTATAAGTTGCACAAGATCAACATGGTAATTACCCAGGATGGTTAACTTCCCAAAGGATACAATTATGCATTTCTCAGCATTGAATTTAAGACTATGGCTTTGGCACTATTTGTTAGTCAGAGATACACCTTCTTGAAGAATGCTAGTGTCTGCAGGGGAGTTGACGATAACTCCCAGCTTGCAATCATCTGTAAACTTAGTAAGCCATAAATCATCAGCATTTGTTTCCATTTCAGAGAAATAGATGCCAAAAAGGCCCAGGCCCAGTACACAGCCCTGGGAGACTCCACTAGTGATTGGCCTCTTGGTGGAGGTGACCTCACCTATTTTTGACCTCCTGGATCCTATCAGTGAGTCAGTTGGCTATCCAGCAGGTGTTAAAAGGGTTTAGACCTAAATTAATGAGCTTGTCTACAATACCTGAGTGGGAGATTGTATCAAACACCTTGGCCAGGTTGAGATAATCTTTTAATTAACAATTAAAAACATTTTAACAATTAAAAAAGTGTAGTTGCTCTGCTAAATGACAAAAGTCTCAACAAGAAAATGGATGAGTTTTAGGTAGTTTTTATCTACTGCTGGATGCTGATCTATGTATCTTTAATGAAACCTGGTTTAAAGGCAAAAAAGGTTTATCACAAATTCCAAAGCATATTCCCCTTAATCGTTGCAAAACTGATGAGAAAGGTGGCAAGTCTTAGTAATGGACAAAAAAAAAAAACACCTAACTATTAAAAAAACAGTAGCCAAGAAAACATGTCGCTCTAGGTGGTACTGAGTATAATTTAGGTAGCTACTGCATACCGCCTATATCCCCTACATAGTATGATAATTTTCTAATCAAACTCTAGGATATAAAGATTAGTGAAAATAAAATATTTATGTGAGAATTTAACTATCTGTACATTGACTGGGTAACATAATCAACAACTAATAAATTCACCCAAATATTAATCTACTATGTTAATCCAAAAATAGAGGAAATAGTAAGAAATCCACCAAGCAGTAATAATATCTTAGACATTATATTGACAAAGCTAGGATTATTATGCCCTGTCTAATTAACAAAGATTGTGATACTACTGTCTTTAGCCTATGAGTAAAAGCAAACTTGGTCATAAATAAATCCTCATTCCTGGATTTGCCATTGGAAATTGTGATGTAGACATACTTATGAAAACAGGCTAGAATACTGTCCTCAGAAAACCAAATGAATCTTCTCTGAATACTTTCAATGAGCTCTGTGATATATTATTTTTTGCATTGCTACAGGGCTCTTTTTTATATCCATTACATTTGCAACCCATCTTCACTTTATTTCTCATTTTCAACTTTTTATTTGACGTAGATTTTATCTCAGAAATATTTATGTTCTTGATCAGTTATTATTATTTCACTTGCTTTGCACATATCCAAAGCTTTTGGTGAGGTCAGGTTTGTTTCTATTAACAGCTTTCTCCTTGTTTAATAATATAGCAATAACCCACGCCTGGGTGTGGGTAATGCGGGATTTACCCACGGTTGGCGTGGTTTGGTCCCGAGGGCGAAGCCCGAGGGAACAAACAAAGACAACCATGGGTAAATCCCGCATTACCCACACCCAGAAGTGGGTTATTGCTATTATACTATGACATTATTTAAGAAAATAAATAATTACTTTTCTTAAATAATGGCATTGTATAATGCCTCTTTGCTGCCCTTCTGCAGCTGTCTGGTATCCGCGGCAGTTCTGATGTACTGCGCATGCCTATGCAGTACATCAGAGCTGTGAGCAAAAGCAACGGAGAAAGCAAGATCTCCATTGCTTTTTACTGTTTCGCTATGTTAAATGGGTTTAACATAGCGAGACAGTTTTAAAATAAGCAACGGAGATGTCCGTTGCTTATTTTAAAGCTGTCTCGCTATGTTAAACCCATTTAACATAGCGAACAGTAACGGAGATCTTGCTTTCTCCATTGCTTTTTTTTTTTAAACCTGTCTCGCTATGTTAAATGGGTTTAACATAGTGAGACAGCTTTAAAGTAAGCAACGGAGATCTCCATTGCTTATTTTAAAGCTGTCTCGCTATGTTAAACCCATTTAACATAGCGAGACAGGTTTAAAAAAAAAGCAACGGAGAAAGCAAGATCTCCGTTACTTTTTACACACTGTGTCGCTATGTTAAAGGAGTTTAACATAGCGAGACAGCTTTATAAAAAGCAACGGAAATCTCTGTTGCTTTTTTTAAACCTGTGTCACTATGTTAAACTCTTTTAACCTAGCGAGACAGTGCTTTAAAAGAGACTTATACTAATGGAAAAAGTCCGGGCGACCGGACCTTTTTCCATTAGTATAAGTCGATTTACAATGTGCACGCTGGCCAATCAGCATGCACGTTTTGGAATATTAATGGAGGGTCATGGTATAATGTTGTATACCATGCACTACTCTGTCACTTAGTGAATTATGCAACTCACCAAATTCACAGTCTTTGGCTCACTTCTTCAGTCAGTAACATGTATAAAGTGCAGCCACTGTAGTGAATGTAACAGGATGTTTAAGAGATGTTAAATTCTTCCTAGGCTCACACTAATTCCTGAACTTCTCTTTAAATGCTGTTATATTGCTTTTCTCCTTTTAAGGAGAATGTAAAAGAGTTAAATGCCTTCACTGTTTTCCCAGGAGCATGTAGGATTTCAAGCTTCTTAACAAATCTTTTCACACTGAAAAATGAGTTGAATTTCTATATCCACAGCTTTAAATTTTGTCACATTTCTATGCAGCAAAGGGATGTCATGGTGGTTGCAGATTAGACTTTATTTTGCTTATGCCTCTAGTCTTCCAGACATATAACTTCTTTAAAGCAGTTGCATGTCTCCACTCCCACAGATGTATTTATTTACTTCTGGCCCATGTTTCTTCACTTCTGATACCATGTACTATCTAAATGGCAGATAGAAACACAAAGGTCTAGCCTTGCTGAGGTATGTATTTGTCTAAATTACTGTAGCTAGTACATTAGGATTAAAGCTATATACCTTGTATACAACTTGGATAACCACGTTAAGTATATATTCAAAGTGATGTTGCTTCCTGTGTGATTTATGAAAGCTCTGTAGTAAGTATACTTACACTATGTAGTCTCAACCCACAATGTCTGTGACACACCCAACACATTTCCTAAGCCAAACTGTTGTAGTAGAGATTAGGCCTAGCACACATATTATTCCAGCTCTGTTTCCCTATCCTCGAGGCAGTGTTGAATCAGTCTCAGTGCCTACTACAGTATGTAGTACCAAGTGGCAGTGTATGTCTCACAGTCCTACTACTAATAGCACAAATGTCTATGATCCTGTTATATGCATTGCAGTGGGTGCAGTATACCCAGCCAAACAGTGTAGATCACTTTATATTACTCCAGACACCCACATTCTGGGAGTTGTGACAAGACGTCACTATGCCTATTAATGATGGCTACAATCACATGATTGTCATTGTGCTGCTTTAAATGACTTTTCATGAGTTTTCACAAATCATCCCTAAAGTGGAGCATATGACAAAAAGTGCTGCACTGGTTTGTGCAATGTTTATAGGACCAGAACAGCATAGTGCAGCCTTGCTTTGAGCATATTTCTTCCTGTTTCTTGTTTACCAATTAAACCAGATTAATGGCGGAATAGGCATTTACATTAGGGTTGCCATCTTTTGTAAAGTGGCCAAAGTAGCATGTTTTTATGGCAACTTATTAAGATTTTGAGGGACAAATCTTACCCACAAGCAGTGCAAAGGAATGGACTTCATTTTATTGCCAAAATAAAAGCTCACTGTTGTAGAACTGCAGCTGTTTCTCTTCTTTCCTATATTGTCAAGGTGTTTCAGGTGCAAAATATTAGTTTTTACAACTGTAACAAGAATCTTAGGAAAGTTTCCTAATATCTCAAGGCATTTGCCATTTTTCATGTTTTATTCACAGGATGCAGTTGCAAAAACAGGGACTGTCCTGAATAATGACAGGCAACGGGTAACTTTAATTCACCTGTCTAACCAACAGAATCTGAGCATGTTTGCCACATGATCCACAATTGCAACATTAGATGTTATAATATGATAAAATGATAGGAGCAAGTGGGAGTGGCTTTAGAACATTATTTCTCTCATTTCTTCAGCAAAGCTTTCATTGCACCATTGAAGGCTTTGCCAAAACACTGGCAGAAATAAAATCTAACTCCATTGCCATTTGTTTCTGTTGTTTTATTATTTTAACATCAATTATAACAGTACATGTTATAAAATGCTTTCCAGATGCCATTGTAGCTGTCAGGGATTTATAAGAACTGGCATCTGCTTTGAATTGCTTAGCAAATTTGCTCCAATTTGGCCTGTGGTTTCATTTTGCTCAGACGTCAGAACTGTAGGGCCTCCAGGTAGAGTCCCACCTCATCACCTTGATCGAATTCCAGTATGGACATCTTTTTAGACCTTTTCAGATCTTGAGAGCACTGACACGATGTTGGGTCAATGAGATGTGTGGAATAGGATTGGCTACTACATCTTAACTATGACAGGTATTCTGTGGTGTGGTATGCAGTGTTGTCACGTGTAATAGCCTACAGTACATCCACATTCAGTATCTGGAGCAACTGGGGGCACATGCTGCAGTAGAACCCTTCCAGAGCGGGCCTGTAAGTAAGTTTGTTTTTAATTATGTTACACATACTCCATTGTATCCTGGTCAGTGTATTGCAGTTTAATTACAACTGGCCGCTAGATACTTTAGTCCACATGTATGGAAGAAAAAGTGCTTACAAGAATGTACATGGTTATACTAATTCAGATGTACTGCACATTAAGGTATGTAAATGTTTTAACTCAAAAATGTTTCACAGCAGGTATGATCATTTTAAAATTTCTGAATCATGTAAAACTGAAGCATGCAACTATAATATATATTGGCTTGGAACATCTGTAACCCATAGCTTGGACTGCTGTATTGCACAAATTGTTGTAGACATTTCGAAATTGTGGAAGCATATTTGCTAAGCTTATTACAGGTAGGGTGTGTCAGATGTATGATAATATTCAAAATTACACTGCTCAACAGTTCTATATGTAGTAGGCATTGTAATGTACATTATTTTTTATATTATGTTAACTGCTTGATGTGTGTACTACTATATAGAGAGGCTGGACTCTGCAATGTTTTCAGAAGAGTATTTGCTTTACATAGAATTAAATTTCATCCACCTGAGGTATTGGTGATTTTTCTGTTTGACTTTCCAGCATTAAGTGCAGTTCGTTATGGTTCATACCTCTCAACCTCTTACTGCAAGAAATCTAGACAAAGCCAAAAATAGTGAGGGGACAAAGGTCTAAAAATAGAGACAGATTTTAAAAACTACTCTTATAAACTTAGAAAGTTGATAGAAAAACAAACAGGATTTGTGTTAGCATGCATTTTCCAATGGATAATGTCATTAATTATTAACTTCAATCCTCTGTGATTTTCTAGAAAACCACAAATTTTATGAAGAATCAACAAAAATATGAAGAAGAAATCTGGGCATTCTGCAAAAATCTGGACAGTTGAGAGATATGGTTGGGATTTTACAGTTATTTTACTGATAAATGTGTCTTTGCATATTATATGTATATTGATGGCACCTGGTTAAGAGTCTTGCCTGTGTATTATCCCTAATATGGCTTTTGGATAACTGTTTGGGCACCAGTACTTTAGGTATGCATTCTGTATTTATATTTCCCTATATCACGTGGCCATATTTCTGTGTATGTGTTTCTTTTCTTGTACCAATAAGTGCATGGCCACTGATGAGCCTCTCCACAAGGCATATTATACAGTTGAAAGTCTCCTACATTCAAAAATATGAATAATGATTGTAGTTCACCTATATGTACTTGTTCACCTATACTTTCTTTGGCCACTCAAACTTTGCCCTCATGAGAAAACCACACCAGCTGTGGGTAAACCCTCCATTACCCACACCTGATTGTTACAAATTGCATTCTTGTATGACAAAATGTATAACCTGTATATTTCACAGTCATGCATACGTATATTTCTGTCTATCCTGTCAATCCCTGATGAGTGCGCTCCTTTCAATTATTTGCATTCCACTTAATTAATGTATAAGTGTGTCACATTAATTGAGGTACAGCTGGTCCTTTACAGAAATGATTTGCATAGCATGCCTGTGGTCACTGACTTCATTAATGTACAACTTGATTAGACAGTTTCATTAATGACAACTGTCTACATTTACTATGTGAAGGAAATGCTCCTCCATCATTTTTATACCTCACTTGTATTGTTTGCCATTCTGCTGTAAGGCTTTGCAGTTCTCATTCTGGCCACACTATAGGCTATCCTCTAGCTGCAAAGGTGTGTTTCTCTGTCTTCACTGCACTACAAACTAATATGTCTTATTATCTCACTAAGAATATTTTATAGCTCCCCTGCTGGTGGAAGAAGTTTGATTTCTTGAACAGTAACTGCTGGAGGCTTAAGATGCTGAGGACGGGACACCTGCATAGAAATTCAGTGTCAGTGACATGTATCATCAGTGATGCCGCTATGAGAGAGTTTCCTTGTTCTTCGTGTTGGTGTATATAGGTATGGGGTGTGGAAGTGGAGGGGAGCTTACGAGCTTTCTTCAGGGATTGGAGTTGAGGACTGCAGTTGTTGGAGGTTTCAACTTTGATGAATCATAGTGGAAGATGTTTTTTCTCTGTTGTGCATCAATGACTCAGTGTAATACCATGCTGTAATTATACACTAGTTTCTCTTGGCTCAGTCTACTCTCTGGTCAACAGAACTTCAATAAATAGTTTAATTCATTCATTAGTATGCTTACCATCATTATGTTTTATGGGTTGCATAGTAGTAGTCTATAGTTTGCTAAATATTCATATTTTCTGAATGCTTGCCACCCACTTAACATATATAATGATTGTGTGTTTTTATTCAGGTTCTGTCTCTCTCCCCTAAACTTGTTGTCTATTTATAAGCCATTGTAGAAATGCACTGAGTTTAACCAACTGTTTAATTTAAGCTAAGGCAGATGAACAGTACACGCAAACTCTAAAATACTGAATACTTCATTGCAAGGGCTTTTGGCCGATAGTACCAGCCTTCTTCAGACATTTAAATTGCAGTCATATGACCCTATTTAAATACCTCTCCTACTGACTTAAACCAATAACATGCCCAGAAAAATTCAATAAACAAAGTAAGAAATATTAACAACGCTTTCCAATGTTAAATATTGAATGTTTACATTTCATGTATCATAAACTTACATCTTTAACACACTAGAAATAGTTACAACATCAGTTAATCCAGGAAAAACTGATGCATTTAAATATAGCACAATTTAGAACAAAGTGAATTGTGGTGGATATTATATTTTTTATTTTTATCATTTTGTGCTGCCTTGTATTTACATTCAAGACTCTGTGTTTTCTTTTATTTATTTATTTATTTTGCATAGCAGCAGGCTTATACTTTGATTTTTATAGATGCAAGTGATTCTGTTATGCTTGAGCGGAGGGATTTTTTTATTTTTTTACTATGCTTTTACAGATATCCATTATTACTATCCATAGTTATTTTAATGAATCAAAAATCCTTCACTCTTATGAAGTTATCTAATGACTTAACAAGGAAGCTGTAGTGACCAGTAACCATGAAGATTTAAAGATGACATTGAAGATGTTAGCCATTGACACCAAACTCAGCCTAGTACTTTACACCTATCGTTGCTGTTGTTATTATTATTATTATTATTAATAATAATAATTATGAATACTTTCCTGCCATAGAAAACTGTCTATTCTCTGTGCTGTGTCTAATAGATGTGCAGCACACCTTAGTAGAAAATAACCAAACTGAAAATGGCATGAATACTAGTCTGTTTGAATGCACTTCCTGAACGACTCATCGAGTTACGTCTCAACAGTGTTGCAACCCAATGAAAACAAATGGTCGTAACCTCACCTGGGTGAAAAAAAATGGGGCCAGATGTCACCTCAACTGTTTTAAGTTCAATGAGATACAGGAAAGTTGTTTAAATGCTAAGATAAAAACCATCATGTACCATAATGCAGCATTTTTTTGCACTGCAGGGCTCACAATTGGAATGCCTACTCTATGTACATGTATACCACCACATGATGGATTCAACAGAATTAATGGATAAATGGCTACTGCTGATTTCACTGGTAATGATTTAACAATGAGCTACAATGGCTGTGTAGATTTGAAGATGGCCTTGAAGATGTTAGCCATTGATACCATAGTCAGCCTTATACTTTTCACTTATTATTATTATTTCTTTTGAAGAAAAAGTCCCTCCTCTCCCCCTTCCCCTCCCCTGGCATACAGCCCCTGAACTTATAGATATGCAATTCCATGGTTGCACAAACATAAAGAAGGGAGAAATCTTCCAAAAGAATGGAATCATTGCAACCACATGCTTAGAAACTGTACCAGCAGTGATTTCCTATAGAAAACATGGACTGGGGAGTTTAACTTTTCATGTTTAATGAAGTGCAGGAAAGGTGTTTAAATGCTAATGTCAAAACCATCATGCAGCATTTTTGCACACACGACATGATGAATTCAACAGAAATTTTCCCAGAATTAATGGATGAATAGCTAATGCTGACATCACTGTGTCTTGTGTTTCTTTAAAACACATTAGTAACTGCTGTTCTCCTAGCCTTCCAAAGGCCCAGAGTTTTCTTAAAGGCTTGTTTTGTATGGTAAAAAAACATTTCAGTCCTGTATTTCCAAGGTCATTATGGGTACCACTGCACACGTTTAGGAAACTGACATCATGTCACAAATTTCATCTTATGCAGATCTTTAGAGCTTAATTTATGGGGAGAATCACTGTAAGCTGTATATCATAAAACTGGGAGGTTATCTCACCTACCTTGTCTACATCCTAGTTAACATTTTATACCACTGTCCCTTATTCTTTAGGTAGACTAGTTTTACAGGAACTGTACCTGCATTCCATGGAGCCTTGCTAGGTGTGCAAGTCAATATGATAGAGCAAGTGCTGTTCAGTAGTCTATTCTGTCCTTCTCATAACTTCCAATGATTTATAACATTTATCAATAACCACAACTTTTTTCATCTGCCTAGTTTCTACATTTACTATTTTTTTCATAGATTTTCAATCAACTTCAAATAAGTCTTAAATTATGATTGTGGTAGGCTCTAGTTATTATTTTAGCACAAGTTGCTTTTTTGAGAATTTAAGCTATTTTTCCACTTTCAGTCATATAAACTATTGAGCCTCAGAAACAGGAGAAAACAGAGGACAAAAACAATCCTGGCAGGAAAGAATAATCAAAGGATACTGCTAAAAAGTTAAGGAAAGGAAAACAGACAGCATTTCTGAAATGGGAATGAAGTCCCAAATGACTTTGGGGCACAAGGACACACAATAATTTTCTAAAGTACCAAAGTTCTTAGCACTGATCTCATGGGATCATAGAATTATACGATATATAAAGAAAGTTTGACCAGAGGGCATTTGCACCTGACAAACACCCATCCTCATGTTCTGCCATCCTTTGCAAGGAGGGTAACACCTGTAAGTCCATGGACAAATTTAAGGGCACTCATACAACTCTCTAAGCTGAGGCATTACAAAGAATTAGATTACTTGTCATGCAGGGGAGTCTATTTCGGAACAAGGGGAGGTGCTGCAATGAACCTATCTCAATAAAGGCTGTACTTCCTGGTTCTGGCATTGGTTGCACAATTTGATTTGTCAAGAAAAAGAAGGTTGAGAAGAACTGGGTCCCTAAGGGCGTGGTAAGCTATGCACAGGCCTCCCTTCAGAAGGCTGTATGACACTGAGTATAAGTATAAAGATTCCACTCTGTCTTGGTCTCTAAAATTTTTGAGACCAGTATCCTATTTGCTAGGAATCTCTGTGTAGCTTCTGGTTTGTTAATATGTCTAGTTAGATACATGCCAAAGAGTGCATTATATTCTATAAACGGGCTGACTAGGGCAGAATATAGGGGAGCAATGACTTCCTTTGATTCAGAAGTGATGCCTTTGGCAATTAGTTGTGAAATATTGAAGAATTTCCTAACTACAGTCACAATTTGATGGCTAAAGGAGAGGGAGATATCAACTCAAATGCTCAGATCTCTGATCACTGATTCATATGGTAATGGGATGTTTTCAGTGCAATAGAATGTGGAATATTTCTTCTTTGTGAAGGGGATGATGCTATATGTTTTGTTTGAGCCCTTTTTCTAAGCCGCAGGAAATTACTTTAGTTAGTTCATTTTGGAGGGTATATGTATCAAAGCGGTATTTGCCAAGTCCACCCAACTGCCAGTCATCAGCAAATATTGTTAACTAGAAATCACTGTTATCAGTTTAGAGGTCCAAAACATAGATGGCAGACAAGAAGGGGCACAGTACAGATCCCTGTGTAACACCAGTGGTCACCCTATCTCTGTCAAGGAGGTGTCACCCACTCAGACAATGTGTGTTCTGTCCTTATGCTAGTTTGGTTATCCATTTTACTACATAGGGATGTATGTTGAAGACTATCAACTTATAAACAATTCCATCATGTGGTATGGTATCAAATGCCTTGGTCAGAATGTGGTAGACAGTATGAATATTGTAATCACTGTCAACTGCTTGAGTGACCATCTTAAAGAAGCCTATGAGGCTGGGAATAATATAGTCTGTGGTTTTACAGCTAAGGCTGCTGGGTCTATCGTTCCCAGGGTCTGTTACAGATCTGCCTTTATGGAGGAGCATTACTACAGCAGTGCACCAAGATTATGGTCATAACCTGTAACAAGGCTTAGGTTAAAAAGGTTTAGTCAGGGAGCAAAGAGGGCATGTTTAACACTGTTTATTGGACAACTCAGAATGTTGCCTGGGGCTATGGAGGCAACATGTTCCTTAGTAATACAGAGAGGGGGGAGTGACTTGGTGATGGTATTTGTAAGGAGAAATTGATGAAAACTTGTTAGCCAGCATGTTTGCAATATCTGTTGTGTTTGAATGGGAGGCTCCATTAAGGAAAAGTTTGGAGCAGATTTGAGAGTTATTTCTTAATTTTCTGATGTAACAGAAGAAAGACTTGTAGTTACTATTTGATTCAAGTGCTAGCCTTAATTCATGAAATGCTTTAAAGTTGCCACAGTGACTGCCAAAAGCTAGTAACATAGTAGTGTCTCCATCATTATCCGTGTTTGTGTCCTCTGAGATCCTACAAGGCCTAGAGGTTTTATTTGTTGAGGAACCTCTTCCCTCTCCTTTAAGTGTTCAGTCTAAGCCTCCTGTCCAGCTTTGGATTTGTTTCAGTCTTCCTTTGAATGTAACAACCTCACCACTGAGTATTTTTAAACAGTATAGAAAACTGCATTAAAACAAGAGGGGGGTAAATTAGTGCTTAGTCAGTACTGACCTCTGACCAACTTAAGTCCATGGATAGAACACTACAAAACAAATATTTGCAAGGATGTGTGAAGGTTCCAGAGTGAAAAAAGAAAAATAATACATTTCCCCAATGTATCTCGTGAGCAAGAAGATTTTTATGAGGCACATACATTTTACTTTCTCTAAGGACTCATCTAGAGAAGTTTCTTCCTCTCAATTTTCAGGGCTCCACTTTCTTTTCTGGAGTGGCAGTGGCACAGCAGTAGCATTGTCACCTCACAGCAAGAGGTTCTCTGGTTCAATTCTCAGCTGGGGAGCCTTCTCTGTGAAGTCTGCATATCCTTATTGTACTTGTGTGGGTTTTCTGCGGGTGCACTAGTTTCTTAACAAATTCCAAAGACATGCAGTAGGTGGAACGGACACTCTAAAATAGACATAGGTGTGAGTGCATGTTATAGAAGAACAGCTGCAACAGGGATAGCCACACGATGGTTTGAATCTTGGCTCTAGATGATTGCCACTGCTGGTGACACCTCAACCCCATGTGGAAAAATGGGAAAAAGAGTTGTGGATTGAAATTATATGACTGAATTTTTAAGTCAACCGAAGGGAGCCTTGTTCACCTGAAAAGAATGCAGAGAAATTATAAGGCTTTCTGACATTACCTCTACTTTTTATACTTTTAAAAATATGTTACAAGTTAGTTAGAGATGCACAATTTGTCACCATTAAAAAGTGAATACAATGTACAAAACATCCTACATAGAGTGGATCACTTTATCACAAATATGAGTGATCCTGAAACTATTATTTATCTACTGCTGATAGAAGTCAGAATGGTATGCCTTAGCAGCCTTACCCTTAGATAAGAATTCAAGATTAGTAGGGAAATAATTCTATTCATTTCTCATAGTTGGCCTTAAACTGCTGGCCTGCTCCCACAAATGACCAGAATACTACAAATACAGTGCAACATGCTGTACTCTTGGGCAGTAATATATTTTATCTTACTGCAATCCTCACATATCTTTGGAGGCAAAAGTTTACTGCACAAAGAGTTTTTTTGACACAGTATGGATAGTGACCTTTGGAAAGTAAACACTACTTAATAACAGCTGTGCCATATGGTTTATACACAGTACCTGGAAACATCAGTGCACTTTATTTGCAGCACCAAACAATGCACACCTGACAAGGCAAGATGAAAGTTATACATTACTAAAACATGTTTGAATTTCATCATTGTTTCACTGATAAATTATACGATATATAAAGAAAGTTTGACCAGAGGGCATTTGCATTAAAAAAAAAAATTATATTTTTTCTTTGATACTGGTCATCATATTGGACTAAGGTATCAGGATATATTATGTATGATACTTAATGACCAATACATCTAATATCTGGTGACACTACGCAGTTTATCTGGATGTTATTTAGGAATATATAGGTTTTTGGTTAATATTCATACAGTTTTAAACTGAACAGCATTTGGGATAACATATTGGGAACTGTTTTTTGTTTTTTAACCAAGAGTTGCTGTTGGTCTTGGATTGTTATATTCATCTTGATATGCTTTTTCATCTTGTTTATATATACTATATATCTCCAATGACTTACAAATTTTTTGTTGGGTGACCATTTTTGCCTTTAAGACCTCATCTTATATATTTATATTTTTATATTTTTTATATATGCATAACTACTATTACTATTACGACAGCTATATTAGCACAGATCCTAGAGCTCACAGAATTGGGAATCAAAAGGCCAATTTTGATTACATATATTTTTATATATATATTCTGTATGTGGTCATACATACCCTTGATTTGGTTGTTTATTCCAATTACTGGATTGGAAGCTTATTTTTGAAGTTATAATATAATTATTGGATACGGTGAGGACACAAATACACAGTGGTGCGACTGGAAAGTTTGATTTATGTCGCTGGGGCTGCTTATGGTATTTGTTAACTTGTTTGATATATGTATCCTTAAGACAGATACACAGTATGATGGTATATAGAGTACCAGGACTGTTTATTGTATGACTGTCTTTCTAGTTTCTTCCTGAATGAGCCTACTATTTGGTTGTTATTGGTGACAGATTACTACTCTGTGTGTCTCATGGTATTTACATATTTTTCTTATTAGCTGTCTTAGTATTGATGGTTTGTTTGTGTTTACATATTTAATACATTCAATCATATTTTGTATTGTTATTTTAAGATTTGGTCTTTTAGGGCTAAATATGGCACTATCACCATTAATTCAGGGGTTATCATCAGATATGGATGATCTATCTGTTTTTGGTTTGGGTGTCCGAAGTTCGCAACACACATTGGAGACTAGTGGTTCTGATTTTGACACACAATGTGAAATGTTTTTTAGCCGATTAAATAAAAATATGAAAATGGTCCGGACCAATGTCTGGCACTTACGCCTCTTTAAGGCATATCAGCGTAAAAATATCACCCCACATGGACTAAGGGTCAAGGTACAACCCTTGGTGTCTAATATTGATGACAAACTAATAGAGGGTTGGGGTCATATTCAACAATCAGCATCTTCTAAATTTGTTGATGCTTTGGCTGATTTTTATGAACGGAAGGTACAGACAGGGGTCAAAGATTTAGAAACTATCTGTTTGGAGGCTAGCAAGTTTGAAACTTGTGATTCTTTTCTGTCACAAGTTAAAAAACTAACTATGGATTTATCCAAGTTGGAACAAAGCTCAAAGGAAAGAAAGCTTAAACAATTTTATAGGGATGTAGGTGATTATGAGAGAGGAAAACCTTTTGATAGATATAAAAATGTTTCTTTTAGATTACCTAAGGAAAATAATAACAGCAATAAAAAGTTTTCGACTCCCAAAAGAAAGAGACCAAAATCTATATTAAAGAAAAGTTTTGATTCTTCCAGCTTCACTTCTGGGGAGGATACTTCCTCCAATACAGAATGTGAATCTGAGGGGAATCATCCAGATGTTTCACCCAATGCCAAAAGGATTAATTTGTCCCACCCTCTGGGTTTAGATTCAGACGAGGGGGGCGGAAGCACAAGAAAAGACAAACCAAAACAGGGTCTGGAGGCCCTTTTGAAAATGATGACAGAACACTAATTAGCCATTCCAATGTTCATAATATTTCTTCTGTTGAGCTTACGAGCACACAAATTAAGATACTTAATAAAGGGTTAAACTTTGTTCCTGTTTTTTTTGTTTCTGAATATTCTTTAGCCCAGGATGTGGCCAATTTCTGTCGCTTGTTAAATCTGAAATTGTTTTATGCTGACAGTGATGGTGGTTTATCTCAGGAATTCAAGTTTAAGAAATCTACCTTTAATCCACCTATGACACATTTGGTAGGTGTTTTTCAAAAAAATGTGTTAAAGGATTTACATTGTTACCTTAGGGATTTTCCAGTATCATATAATAATTTGTCCATGGATGAAGTGTAGAGTCTGGATGAGCTTGTTAATGAAAAGAATTTGGTTATAACTCAAGCTGACAAAGGTGGGGCTGTTGTGGTTTTAGATAAGGTTACTTATGATAAAGAGGCCATGAGACAACTGGGGGATAAAGAATATTACATGCACATGCCTTTGAATCCATCTCCTCACTTCCAACGGAAAATTGGACAATTTTTGACCCAAGCAGTAGAGGAGGGTATCATTACACAGGCTGTAAAAAAAACAACTCATGGTTTTATCCCCTAGAAAACAATATTTTTATCTGTTGCCGAAGATACACAAACATGCCACCAATCCACCAGGTCGACCCATTGTCTCAGGACATGGGTCTCTTACTGAACCATTGTCTGAATACCTGACTCATTACTTGAAACCATTGCTCTTGTTAAGAGCAAGAATTCAAGATACTACCCAGTTTTTGGACATAATTAATGATACACAACTTGAATCCCATTGGTTATTATGTACTCTGGACATTACCTCTCTCTATACCAATATTCCACATTGGGCAGGTCTACAAGCTTTGGACTATTGGTTGGCTAGATCTGGTCTTTACCAACCCGGATTTAACACTTTTTTGGTATGTTTGACAGAATATGTGCTGACTAGCAATGTTTTCTACTATCAAAATCAATGTTTTTGGCAAATTAAAGGCACCCATCTATGCGGATCTTTTTATGGCATATATTGAGGAGGTCATGATTTATGACCCCAATCACAACATCTACATGTGTGAGATGGACATCTGGCGTCGCTATCTGGATGATTGTTGGTTGGTGTGGAAGGCTGATGAGAGTTATCTTAAAGAGTTTCTTGATTACCTTAACGGTAATATATGAGGAATTGAATTTAAGATGACCTACCATAGATCCAGGATGTTATTTCTGGATGTGGAGGTTAAC